>NW_007218045.1:0-738 GCF_000164805.1 Carlito syrichta
CTAGATTATTCTGCTTTCCATGCTTGTTGTCTTGCTATTTATTTCCTGGATGAAATTTTTTAGTGCCAAAATCTCTGTTACAAGTTCTTTCAGTGTTGCATCTTGTCTTTCTTGAGTCCTAGTCACTCTTTCCAACCATTCACTAATCCCTGTTGTATTCTGGGGACAGTCTTTGGTGACTTCCATTGTTTGGGCACTAGGTCTGATTTTTCAGGAGTTTTGTCTTTGGTACACTTGAAATTGCCTGAGGTCTTCCTTTAGCTTTTCCTCATTTGTGACAGATCTCTTGTTTTTCTCTTTAGTTCTCCTATTCAGTGTCAGTATGAGACACTTTCCCTTCTGACGTTTGCTCAGACATCTATTCTTCCCTGATCTAGTCTCTGGATTTGTTCTATTATGAAATAGGATGGTGTATGGGAAGCTTTGCTGTCCCTTATAGTTTTCAAAATTTGAATAAAGTGAGGGATGGGGCACTAGGAATCAGATACCACTTGCAAATTAAAATGTTCACTTATTGTGGTATGTGTTCCCTGAGACCCACTCCCTACTACTCTATATGACAATGCAAAGCAGAAACCAATGCAAAAGCAATTGAACACATACACACATACTCCAAAACAAACTGGAATAGCAATAAAGCAAAACAAAACAATCAACGACAAAAAGACCCCCAAGAAAAACTAAACACACACACACACACACACACACACACACACACATACACACACACACACCATG
>NW_007218046.1:0-779 GCF_000164805.1 Carlito syrichta
TGATGTTGTGGACCAGGCACCAGGTAATGAAAATCAGTTGAATTCAGCAGACTCTTCTCAGGAGAGTCCTGCAAAGAGCAGACGATCTTGCACACTCGCACCTTGAATCTCAGGGCAGTGGGGGCTTACAGTCACCTTCAGAGGGAGGACCAGGGTGCATGAACCTAGTCTTCCACCAGACAAACTTTCACTCTCCCACCAGCACACAGCTACTCACACAGAAAGTCTTTATGGACTAGTGCTTTTGCAGAGACTATCACAGTCTGACCCATCTGGTTGCCATCTTGTCCAAGATGTAAAAATCCCCTGTTTTTACATCTTAACACTGTGCTCAGCATTTCAAAAACTGTTTATACCAATTACTTGGTAAGTTAATATATTCGTGATTGAATTGAACTGTTATTTCATATGATGACCTTCAAATCTATGTTCTGAACCCTAAACTCCCTTTATGTGACCATATTGTCAACCAAGAGCTGTATGTATCTGCTTGGGCATACCATTGTCACCTCAAAACTCAAACACCTAAGAATAAATTTGTCATCTCCTTGCTATGCACACCTGTATGGAAACAAACTTGATGGCATAAATGAAATGGAGGACTTTCTGACATCACAAAACCTCCCCAGGTTGAACAAGAAGACAATGAGACACTAAATAGACCAATAACAAACCAGAAAATTGACTCTGACATAAGAAAACTACCTACCCCCCCAAAAAAAAACCCTGGACTGAATGACTTTCCAGTAGAATTCTACAAAGCGTACAAGGAGGAGCTT
>NW_007218047.1:0-935 GCF_000164805.1 Carlito syrichta
GTGTAAGAGAATTGTGGAAGGTGGGACACTGCCAGGAGGACTGCAGATGAGCTGGAGCATAGCTAGGAAAGAAAGACTATGGGATTGGAAGGTTGGAGAAGGCAAAGACCACACAGGTGCAGTTCAGGGAGGCAAATAAGATGGGGTGTGCCAGTGGAGAGTAAGAAAACTTAATGAGTAAACAGTCCTTAGATGAACAAACCAAGGCACGGACTGGCCAGCAAGGTGTAGGTGCTGGCTGTCAGCCAGGGAGATGAGGGAAACCAACATGGATGAAAAGCAGAGTTCCAGAATAGCAAACCCCGCCTCGCAGAGGAGCCTCTGCAGAATATCCATCCTGTTTTCCTTGCCTTGAGAATGACAGGTTCTCACTTGGCATTTGCATTTTTCCAGCTCCATCTGCCACATCCTCTGGGCCCACTCAGGCCTCTCTCCTCTATCGACTGTCTTTAAAGACCCTCAACAAAATACTAGCAAGCCTAATAAGACAAATCCAGTAATATATAAACAGAATGGTACACTGTGGTTAAATGGAATTTATCCCAGGAATAAAATATTGGTTTAACCTTCCCAAATCAATTCCTGTAATGAAACGTATCAGTAAAATACACAAGAAAATCACATCCTCACCTCAATGCAGAAAATACACTTACTATATTCATCACCATTTTCACGATTAAAAACATTAAGGAAACTACAAATAAAAAGGAACTGCTCAAGTCAAAAAGAGCATCATTAAAACGTCACAGCTAATCTCACACTTAATGGTGAAAGCCTGGCTGCTTTCCTCCCACATGAGATCAGGAGCAAGGATATCTGCTGTACCACTTCTATTCAACATCAAAGTACATGTTGTAGCCAAAACAAGCAGACAGTAAAAATAAATGGCAGACATCCAGATAGAAAAAGGAGAAGTAAAACTGTCCCTATTCACA
>NW_007218048.1:0-9518 GCF_000164805.1 Carlito syrichta
GTTCCAAAATTACTTTGACAGGCGGACTCAGTGCTGGCATCGGTGCATAGCTTCCCAAGGTGAGTACTTCAAAGGTGACCATAGTGATATTCAGCAATGACGTTTGTAGTACTTTTCTAGGATGGTTGGATAAACTAATGGTCAGACCTCCTATATGAATGGGAGCATGCAATATTTGTCTTTTTGTGTCTGGTTTACTTCACTTGACATAATGACTTCCAGTTTCATCCATGTGGCGGCAAATGACGGACTTCATGTTTTTATTTTATGGCTGAATAGTATCTGTATCACTTTTTCTCTGTCCATCCATCTGCTGGTGAGCACTCAGGCTGCTTCTGTCTCTGTGAAGAGTGCTGCAGATGTCTCTGCCATATCCTGACTTCCTCTCTATTGCATATACACCCAGTAGTGGAATTACTGAAACAGGCCCATTCTGAGCACATGTTTGACTCTCTCACACCAGAAGCAGGGCTCTGTCTCCCTCGACAGTTTCCACTTCTGCACCTGTTCAGTTCCTCATGCGGCCAATCCAGATTTCTGCCTTATACCTTCACCTCCCCGTGGAATGCCTAGATACAACCTGCTTGGCTCTCTGGCTCTACATCCCCCAGGGATTGCACAGATATGCCCCAGTGATCCCCTGTCACTATTATGTCAGTAACAGCATGACCCACGGAACTCATGCCTGCCTGCTTTAAACCTGCCAGTTAGAACTCCCCATGGGAAACTTGCTTGGGTAATGCCCTGGACCCAGTAAAGGCTTTGGAGCATGAATCCTTTGCGCCCTCCCTCCCTGCCTCCTCTCTCTCTCTCTCTCTCTCTTTCTCTCTCTCTCCCTCCCCCCCACCTCTCCCTCTCCTTCTTGCTTTCCACCTGCATGTTAGAGTGCATGGTCCAGACAGCTCCTGCTTCCTGTTGACCCTGCAAGCCTTGTAACTCTCTTCTCTCGCTGGGGTCTGTAAAGTGTAAAATTGCTTCTGATATTCATGTTTTGCTACCTCCTCTGTCTCACCTGACTCATACACCTGAACCTAACTTCTTTCCTGATCAGGGCTTGAATATACAATCACCTCAAGACCAAATCAGAAAGGATTGATATTTACAAAGTAGTTTGTGACTATGATTGATTTTACCTGTTCTATGCTTTCATATAAACGGGAGCATTTGGATTTTGTGTATCTGGATTTTTTTTGCTTTGGTATCATGTTTTTTATCTTTCTCCATGTTGTTGAATGTATCATTAATTCCTTTTCATTGACAAGCAATATTTCGTTGTATGTCTATACCACAAATTGATGATCCAGTCTCCTTTTATGGACTTTGAGTGGTTTCTGATTTTAAAATATCACAAATAAAACTGCTATAAACATTTATATATAAATATTTATGTGGAGTTATAATTTAGCTTATTTTGGAAAAATATCAGGGAGTGTAATTGCTAGGTCCAATGATAAGGGAATTTTTAATTTTATAATAACCTGGTCAGTGTTTTCCAAAGTGGCTGTAATATTTTACACTTTAGCTAACAATGTATGAGAGTATCAATTACTCCACATCTTCACTAGCTCTTCACTAGTATTGTCAGTCTTTATAGATTTAACCTTGCTAGTGGATGTGTTGAGGCATCTTATCATGGTTTTAATTTGCACTTTCCTGATGACTAATGGTGTTTCAATATACTGTATTGTATATACGCGTTATTGTATATCACTACAAAAATAGTATGAATATTATTTTATGAAGTGGCTGTTCAAATATTTCACCTGCTTTTAAATTGGGTTGTGTCTCTTATTAAGTTGTAACAGTACTTTATGTATTTTGGATTCAAGTACTTTGTCATATACACAAATATTTTCCCCATGTGATTTGGAATTATTGGCGGGAATGCAAAATATTACAGATTCCTGAGAGATGGTTTGACAGTTTTTTTATAATGATGAAATAGAATCATCCAGTTGACTGTCTGGATATATTTATATAATCCAGCTATTGTACTCTTAGGCTTTGAAATGAAAACATACATCTAATATTTGTATGCAAACATTTATCGCAGCTTTATTTATGATAGCTCAAACTGGAAACAACCAAATATTATTCAGTCCATAAATGGATGAACAGAGGGTGACCTAGTCACACAATGGACAGCACAAAGGGACTCATGATGCACGTGATCACAGGATGGATTTTCGCATCATCACACTAAGGAAAAGAGGCAAGACCCAGAGACTTCTCATGTGTTATTCCACTTATATAGCATTTTAGAAAGGCACAACAATCATGAAGGAAAGCAGGCCACTGGTCTTCAGGAGTCGGAGGGTGGAGCAAGAGAACTGACACCGCACAGGTGTGCAGGCTATGGACGTGTTCTGGGTCTTCATTGTCATGTCAAAACTCAACAAATTTTATGCTTAACATTGTGTAAGTTATACCTCAGTAAGGTTGAAAAAGGAAATAAAAACAATTCAGCCGGGCTCGGTGGCCCAACCTGTAATCCCGCGCCTTTGGGAGGCTGAGGTGAGTGGATTGCCTGAACCCGCGGGTTCGAAACCCGTCTGGGCAGCGAGACCTCATCTCCACAATAAATCAAAAAATCAACCGGACGTGGTAGCACGCCTGTAATTCCGGCTACTCGGAAGGCTGAGGCGGAAGGATCGCCGGAGCCTAGCAGGTCGAGGCTGCGGTGGCTGGAAGCAGACACTGCACTCCAGTCTGGGTGACAGAGTGAGACTCCAAATCAAAAAAAAAAAAAATTAGCCAACGCGTGGGTTCAGAATGAGACTCTGTCTCAAAATTAAATTAAAATAAAGACTTAACAACCTAGGAATAGAAGGAACTTTTTCAACCTGATAGAGTGCATCTATGAGAGAAACCACAGTTATATGTGAAAGACTGAAAGCTTTCCCCCCACCAAGATCAAGAACAAGACGAAGAATGTCTGTCTGTTTTCACCAAAGCTATTCCACATTGCACTGGACTTCCTACCCAGGGCAATTAGGAAAGAAAAAAAAATGTTACTTAGATTGGAAAGGAGGAAGTAAACTATATTTGCAGGTAACGTGATTCTTTATATAGAAAATCTCAAGGAATCCATTAAAATCCACTATTAGAACTAATAAACAAGTTTAGCAAGTTTACAGGACAACAAGAACAATATGCAAGCCGGGTTCGTTGGCTCAGCCTGTAATCCCACGCCTTTGGGAGGCTGAGGTGAGTGGATTGCCTGAGCCTGCAGGTTCGAGACCTGCCTGGGCAGCGAGACCTCATCTCTACAATAAATCAAAAAATTAGCCGGGCGTGGTAGTGAACGCCTGTAGCTCCAGCTACTTGGAATGTTGAGGTGGAAGGATCCCAAAGCCCAGCAGGTCGAGGCTGCGGTGGCCGGGAGCGGCCACTGCACTCCAGTCTGGGCGACAGAGTGAGACTCCAACTCAAAAAAAAAGAACAATATGCAAGACTCACTGTGTATCTGTCCACTAGCAATAAACAACCCAAGAAGAAATAAAGAAAACAAATTCATTTACAATAGCATCCAAAAATTAAATATGTAGGAATAAATTTAAGAAACACAAGGGGTGGCTCACGCCTGTAATCCCAGCACTTTGGGAGGTGCAGGCAAGAGGATTGCTCAAGCTCAGTGATTTGATACCCGTCTGGCAACTTGATGAGACCTCGTTTCTACAACAAATCAAAAAATTAGCCGGACATGGTGGCATGCGCCTGTAGTTCCAGTTACTTGGAAGGCTGAGGCAGAAGGATCACCCAAGTCCAGCAGGGAGACCGAAGCTGCAGTGGCTGTGAGTGTGCCACTGCACTCCAACCTGGGCAACAGTGAGACTCTGACTTAAAAAAAACCACACACACAAAACATAAACTGTGAAAACTATAAAACATTGCTGAAAGGAATTAAAGATCAAAATAAACAGAAAAACAGTTCATGTCCATAAATCTGAAGATTTAATATTGTTAAGAAAGTAATACTCCCCCAATCAATCTATAGATTCAGTAAAATTCCTATCAAACCCAAGATACCTTTTATGCAGAAACTAACAAACTAATCTTAAAATTCATGTGGAGCCTGAGCCCACGGGTCTGTGACCCGCCTGGGCAACTTGGCGAGACCTCATCTCTATAATAAATCAAAAAATTAGCCGGGCGTGGTAGCAGGCACCTGTAATTCCAGCTACTTGGAAGGCTGAGGCAGAAGGATCGCCGGAGCCCAGCAGGTCAAGGCAGCGGTGGGCCGAAATCGGCCACTGCACCCCAATCTGGGCGACAGAGCGAGACTCCAACTCAAAAAAATTAAATAGCCGGGCTCGGTGGCTCAGCCTGTAATCCCACGCCTTTGGGAGGCTGAGGTGAGTGGATTGCCTGAGCCCGCGGGTTCGAGACCCACCTGGGCAGCAAGACCTCATCTCTACAATAAATAAAAAAAAAATCAGCCGGGCGTGGTAGCGCATGCCTGTAATTCCGGCTACTTGGAAGGTTGAGGCGGAAGGATCGCTGGAGCCCAGCAGGTGGAGGCTGCGGTAGCCGGGAGCAGCCACTGCACTCCAGTCTGGGCGACAGAGTGAGACTCCAACTCAAAAAAAAAAATTTTAATTAATTAATTAATTAAATAAAATTCATGTGGAAAAGAACAAATCTGAAAGAATCACACCTCCCAACTTCAAAACTTACTACAAAACTACAGTAACTAAAATAGTGTGGTATTGGCAATGGAATGGAACTGACAGTCCAGAAATAAACCCTCACACTTATGGTCAAAATGATGCTGAGATAATCAACTGATGGGAAAAGAACAGTCTTGTAAACAAACAGTGCTAGGACAACTAGATATCCACAAGCAAAAGAATGAAGTTGGATCACTTCCTTATACCGCTCAGATTGGATCAGACTCAAATGTAAGAGCTCAACCTGCAGAAATCTTAGAAAGGGCCAGACATGGTAGGTCACACCTGGAATCTGCACGCTGGGAGGCAGAAGGATCACTTGAAGGTCAGGGGTTCCAGATCAGCCTAATCAACACAGTGACACCATTAAGTTAAATTAAATAAATTAACTAAAGAAAAAAAAATTAGAAGAAAACTCAAGAGTAAATTGTTGTGACTTCGAATCAAGCAAAGTTTCTAAATACAGCACCAAAAACACAAAAGACAAGAAAAAAATAGATAAACTTCATCAGAAGTAAAAACTTTTATGTTTCACAGGGCTTGGTGGCTCAGCCTGTAATCCTGCGCCTTTGGGAGGCTGAGGTGAGTGGATTGCCCAAGCCCACGGGTTCAAGACCCGCCTTGGCAGGCAAGACCTCATCTCTACAATAAAATCAAAAAATTAGCCGGGCGTGGCAGCGCACGCCTGTAATTCCGGCTTCTCGGAAGGCTGAGGCGGAAGGATCGCCGGAGCCCAGCAGGTCGAGGCTGCGGTGGCCGGGAGCGGCCACTGCACTCCAGTCTGGGCGACAGAGTGAGACTCCAACTCAAAAAAAAAACAAAAACTTTTATGTTTCAAAGGATACTGTCAGCCAGGCATGGCAGCTCACACCTGCTATCCCAGCACTTTGGGAACCCGAGGCGAGAGGATTACCTGAGTTCAGGGGATCAAGACCAGCCCAGGCAACTTGGTGAGACCTAGTCTCTACAGTAAGTCAAAAAAAGTAGCCGGGTGTGGTAGCATGCACCTGTAGTTCCAACTACTTGGAATACTGAAGTAGAAGGATCACTAGAGCCCAGCAGGTCGACACTGGGTGGCCGTGAGCGTGCCATTGCACTTCAGCCTGGGCAACAGAGTAAGACTCCAACTCAATAAATAAAACAGGC
The DNA here is from genome assembly GCF_000164805.1 of Carlito syrichta. Classification (NCBI taxonomy): domain Eukaryota; kingdom Metazoa; phylum Chordata; class Mammalia; order Primates; family Tarsiidae; genus Carlito; species Carlito syrichta. The sequence goes on from NW_007218048.1 coordinate 5,817, forward strand.
TGGGCTCCGTGGCTCAGCCTGTAATCCCAGCACTTTGGGAGGCTGAGGTGAGAGGATTGCTGAGCCCGCGGGTTCGAGACCAGACCGGGCAACTTGGCGAGACCTCATCTCTACAATAAGTAAATAAAAATTAGCCAGATGTGGTGGCACATTCCTGTAGTTCCAGCTACTAGGAAGGCTGAGGCACCAGGATCGCCAGAGCCCAGTAGGTCAAGGCTACGGTGGCTGTGAGTGTGCCACTGCACTCTAGTCTGGGCGACAGTGAGACTCTAAAAGAATAATAAAAAAATAAAAATAAAAACCAAAAAAACATAAAGGATACTGTCAAGAAAACAAAAAGAAAGCCCACAAAATGAGAGAAAATATTTGCAAATCACATATCTTATAAGGGACTTATATCCAAAATACATAAAGAACTTACATCTCTAGACAAAAAAGACACTTTGGGTGGCAGAGGTGAGAGGACTGCCTGAGCCTAGGGTTCAAGACCAGCTTGGGCAACTTGGTGAGACCTTGTCTCTACAATAAATTCAAAAATTAGCTGGGGGTGGTGGCTGGCACCTGTGGTTCCAGCTCTTAGAAGGCTAAGGCGGAAGGATTGCCTAAGACCAGAAGGTTGAGGCTACAGCAGCAGAGAGTATGCCACTGGACTCCAGCCTGGGCAACAGTGAGACTCTGACTCAAAAAAAAAGAGACAACCCAATTTAAAATGGACAAAGGCTCTGAATAGACATTTCTCCAAAGAAGATACAGAAATGGCCAATAAGCATTTGGATAGATGCGCAAACATCATTAGCCATCAGTGAACTACATATCAAACCCACAATGAGACACCACTCCACACCCACTAGAATAGCTGTTATACAGGCTGGGCTCGGTGGCTCAGCCTATAATCCCAGCGCTTTGAGAGGCCGAGGTAAGTGGAATGCCTGAGCCCGAGGATTAGAGACCCACCTGGGCAACTTGGCGAGACCTCATCTCTACAATAAAAATCAACAACTATGGTTCAGCCTGTAATCCCACGCCTTTGGGAGGCTGAGGTGAGTGGATTACCTGAGCCCGCGGGTTCGAGACCCACCTGGGCAGTGAAACTTCATCTCTACAATAAATCAAAAAATCAACTGGGCGTGGTAGCACATACCTGTAATTCTGGCTACTTGGAAGGCTGAGGTGGAAGAATCGCTGGAGCCCAGCAGGTCGAGGCTGCGGTGGCCGGGAGCGGCCACTGCACTCCAGTCTGGGCAACAAATTGAGACTCCACCTCAAAAAAAAAAAAAAAAAAAAAAAAATCAAAAACTAGCCAGGTGTGGTAGCGCGCGCCTGTAGTTCCAGCTACTTGGAAGGCTGAGGCGGAAGGATCGCCGGAGCCCAGCAGGTCGAGGTTGCGGTGACTGGGAGCGGCCACTGCACTCCAGTCTGGACGACAGAGTGAGACTCCAACTCAAAAAAAAAAAATACAAAACAACGAACAACTATTAGAATCAATCTCCCGAGGATAAAAAAGAAGTAACTGGCTGGGCTCGGTGGCTCAGCCTGTAATCCCGCGCCTTTGGGAGGCTGAGGTGAGTGGATTGCCTGAGCCTGCGGGTTCGAGACCCGCCTGGGCAGCGACACCTCATCTCTACAATAAATCAAAAAATCAGCTGGGCGTGGTAGCGCATGACTGTAATTCTGGCTACTTGGAAGGCTGAGGTGGAAGGATCGCCCGAGTTCAGCAGCTCGAGGCTGCGGTGGCCGGGAGCGGCCACTGCACTCCAGTCTAGGCGACAGAGTGAGACTCCAACTCAAAAAAAAAAAAAGAAAAGAAAAAAAGTAACTGGAGCCAGGCTCGGTGGCTCAGCCTGTAATCCCACACCTTTGGGAGGCTGAGGTGAGTGGATTGCCTGAGCCCGCGGGTTCGAGACCCGCCTGGGCAACTTGGCGAGACCTTATCTCTACAATAAATCAAAAACTAGCCAGGCGTGGTAGCATACGCCTGTAGTTCCAGCTACTTGAAAGGCTGAGGCCAAAGAATCGCTGGAACCCAGCAGGTCGAGGCTGCGGTGGCTGGGAGCGGCCACTGCACTGCAGTCTGGGTGACAGAGTGATGAGACTCCAAACCCCCCCCAAAAAAAAATTAGCCAGGCATGGTAGCGTGTACCTGTAGTTCTGGCTACTTGGAAGACTGAGGCAGAAGGATCGCCGGAACCCAGCAGGTTGACGCTGGGGTGGCAGTGAGTGTACCACTGCACTCCAGCCTGAGCAATGGAGTAAGACTCCAACTCAAAAAAAAAAAAAAAAAATCATGCTTATGAGTGAAGCTGATGGCAGAAGGAACACTGGGAGTGGAAGCAGTCTGTCCCTCCAGGCTTTGAAAAAAATTTTTTAAATATCTATGCTTAGTAAAAGCACCCATATTTATAATTTCACTTATATAAAACGTTCAGAATAGGTAAATTTGTAGAGACAGGATGTAAATTAGTTGCCAGAGGTTAGTGGAGGGGAAATAGGGAGTGAGTGTGGAGCACAGGGCGATGAAAATTTTCTAAAATTGACTGTGGTGATGGCTGCATACCTGTGAGAGAATACTAAAAACCACTGGTCCCTACCTTTTAAATAAGTGAATTGTATGGCATGCGAATTATACTTCAATAAGGTTGTTTAAAAAGGAATTTGCAGCCGGGCTCGGTGGCTCGCCTGGGCAGCGAGACCTCATCTCTACAATAAATCAAAAAATCAGCCGGGCGTGGTAGTACACGCCTGTAATTCCGGCTACTCGGAAGGCTGAGGAGGAAGTATTGCTCGAGCCCAGCTGGTTAAGGCTGCAGTGGCCGGGAGCGGCTACTGTACTCCAGTCCGGGCGACAGAGTGAGACTCCAACTCAAAAAAAAAAAAAAGGAATTTGCAGGGCCAGGCGTTGTGGCTCATGCCTGTCATCCCAGCACTTTGGGAGGCAGAGGCAAGAGGATTGTCTGAGCACAGGAGTTCAAAATCAGCCTGGGAAACCTCATCTCTACAATAAATCAAAAATTAGCCAGTGAGGTAGCACACACCTGTAGTTCAGGTTACTTGGAAGGCTGAGGCAGAAGGATTGCCGGAGCCCAGCAGGTGGAGGCTGCAGTGGCTGTGAGCGTGCCCCTGCACTCCAGACTGGGTGACGGAGTGAGACTCCAACTCAAAAAAAAAAAGAAGAAAACATAAACCACAGTTGCTCAACTGCATCCTGGACAAGAAATTCTGATCTGGTTAGGTAAGTAAAAAATCAGATAATAAGTGCTCTTCGGCCTCCAGCACTCCCTAAAGCGGGACCCCCACATGCTTGGGATGCCCTGTTTTACATCCCCCCCACCCCACAACACAACTGAAACTGTCGTGCAGATATCTTAAGAATTTTCTGCTCAACACTCTCTTCAGGTCCGGCAAACAGCCCGCCCCCCTAAACTTTACAGCAGGTACAGCTACTGCCCCTAAAAAGGGGAACGCAACTTCCAGAGTCTTCAAAACCCTGCCTCTCTATGGAAAGCGGCCTCCTCGCTTCAGAGAACCTCACAAGTCCAAACTGACAGCGCTCGTGTCCCTTCAGGACCACACCAACTCAGCGTGTTTGGGTTTGAATTCTCGTCGGCCACCAAAAACCCAGGGCGCATCCCGAGGCTCTTTCCCGGCGCCCCACAGCCTCCCTCTCGCCCCAAGGCACACCCCTCGCCGATCCGAAGTCCTGGG
>NW_007218049.1:0-733 GCF_000164805.1 Carlito syrichta
TTTCTCCAAAGTGGACATGTTCAGGCACGAGTCATGGATATTGTAGAGTAAGCCCGCCTCGGTGGGGAGAAAGGATAAAGTGACCTCTAGCTTTCCAAGACTCCGTGGCATTTGATGGGACTAAGGGCGAACTATGCTCTGATAATCAGTCTTATAAAGAGTTACTTGATAATGGTTACTTGTTCAAAGACTCAGGCGTAAATCAGATTTTATTTGCGTATTCTGACTCCTCGGACATTGTTAAGACTTTCTTTCCATTATTTAATCCTCTTAGCAAGCCAATATCAATTATTACTCTGTTTTTACAAATGGAGAAACTGAGGCTCAGAGAATTTAAGTTACCAGTCTTGAATAGAATCCACTCTTGTCTATCTTTGAAAACTGTTTTCTTTCTTAATCATTATACTATACTGAAACACTCATTACAAATGTGTAAACATATTTTAGGCACTATACAAAGTCAAGTGAACTTTAAAAATAGTCAAACATGTCTAGATACATACTTCTGTTACTATGTCATTAACAGACACGTCATAACAAAATCTTGATTTTTCTCTTCTACTTTTCAAAAAACCAACTTTTACTCTCACGTTAAAGCTTTCAGGCCTATGGCATGCTAAGAATAAGTTACTCTTTAAAAGTCATAATAGCCCAACAGGGTTTCACCCCTTGTGTATGTTAACTTAGAAATTGTATAGTATGACTCCATGTCCTTAAAGGCAGCAGTCTTTTT
>NW_007218050.1:0-2047 GCF_000164805.1 Carlito syrichta
CTAGATACATACTTCTGTTACTATGTCATTAACAGACACGTCATAACAAAATCTTGATTTTTCTCTTCTACTTTTCAAAAAACCAACTTTTACTCTCACGTTAAAGCTTTCAGGCCTATGGCATGCTAAGAATAAGTTACTCTTTAAAAGTCATAATAGGCCCAACAGGGTTTCACCCCTTGTGTATGTTAACTTAGAAATTGTATAGTATGACTCCATGTCCTTAAAGGCAGCAGTCTTTTTTCTAATATCTCATTGTTCTTTCTTTTGAGAAATTAGTTATGCTCCCCACCATCTTTTTTTTTTTTTTCTCTATCACTGCCTGAAGTCTGAGTCTAACTGCTTTGTTTCCTATCAATCAGGAAAAATTTACTCTGGTAACAAATTCACTCAGTTCATTTCCTCCACCACTTCTCAATTTGTTTAAATGATTTCTTCGCTAAACTCTGCAGTTGTACAATCTGCTCTGGCCAACCTGTATCTTCAAAGAGACTTAAAAATAAAAATCAAAACACTTTAAATACTTCTTAGCAAAACTGTTGACCTAAAAGGAAGAAGCTGAGGCAGAATTAATAGCAGCAGAGAATTTATTTGGGCCAAGTTTGAAACCAGCAACCTGGGAGCATACATTCAAGTTGCTGTGAATATGTGCTTTGATTAGTGGCAGTTGCAAGTGGATTTTTAAAGAAAAAGAAGAGGCAGTTCCTGAGTTGTTTACCTAATTTACATTAAAATAATGTTAAGCTGCTATGTATTGTTCGAGTATCACAGATTCCAGGAATATGAAGAGAGTAGGTGAGGTTACTAGTCAGGAACAAAATGACTTAAAAATTGACCCTGGCATGTGGTAGGGGCGGCGTGACTGAAGTCCCGTACTCCTGTTTCTCTGGGCCTAGAAACCTCAAATAACTCAGACTGCTGTGAGCTGTCTTCTTTTTCTCAGAACCACTTAAAAATAAGTTATACCATGATAAAGGTACAGGTAAAGCTAGTCCTTACAGTTCAGTTGATTTATAGTCTTAAAAATGGTGTTATCGATAAAAAATAATGTAAGTTGAATCTGATTTTTCCGTTTAAAGCTGTAGGAAGATGAAGCATCTGACTAAGGCCTTGAAGCCCGTGATTTAATGAATGCTAGAAACTTAGTGAAACAAAAGAAGTGTCAGTCTGGTGTGGGTGGCTCATGTCTGTAATCTCAGCACTTTAGGAGGTGAAAGTGAGAGGATTACCTGAGCTCAAGGGTTCAAGAGCAGCCTGAGCAACATGGGAGCCCTCATCTCTACAATAAATCAAAAAATTAGCTGGATGTGGTTGTGCGTGCCTATGGCTCCAGCTTCTTGGATGGCTGAGGCAGAGGATCCCCTGAACCCAGCAGATCGAGGCTGCATTGGTTGTGAGTGTGCCACTGCACTCCAGCCTGGGTGAAAGAGTGAGACTCTGACTATAAGTAAGCAAACAAACAAATAAATAAGTAAATAAATAAATAAAATAAATGAGAAACTGGGAGGAGACTTAAAAATCATCCAGAGACTCCAATTCTTCTATTTTACAAATATGGAATAGCAACCTCATACTCTACAGCCAAAAAATTATATAGCTAATGCTGAACAGTGTATAGTTTAAAAAAAAAAAATGTAATCCAAACAGTAATTCATCACATACAGCTTCAAGTTATATGAAAACAACATATTAACACACTATAGAAAGTCTCTTTTAATATTCTTCATAATTTGTTCCTTATTCTGATTGTAGCTAGTAAAAATGGAAGGATCATTACAAGGAAACTTGGGCCAAGGAACTGCAAATAATTTCTAATAAAAATGTTGACAAAGCTTTTTGGGGAAGTAACTATGGGGGAACTGTTCAAGAAAGTTTGTTTTATTGTCTAACTTTCTAGCTTTACCAATCAAATTAATGATATTGAATCGTGGTCTAATAAAATATGGGATCCTTATCCCCAGTTCCTGGTAAAGTGCTCTTAAATTATTGGAATTTCCTGAATAATAGGAGTACCGTTTGTGTGTGTGTGTGTGTGTGTGTGTGTGTG
>NW_007218051.1:0-3984 GCF_000164805.1 Carlito syrichta
GACCTGCTGGGCTCAGGTGATCCTTCCACTTCAGCCTTCCAAGTAGCCAGAACTATAGGCATGCGCTACCATGCCCAGCTAATTTTTTAATTTATTGTAGAGATGAGGTTTCACCATGTTGCCCAGGCTGGTCTCGAACCCATGGGCTCAGGAAATCCTCTCACCTCAGCCTCCCAAAGTGCTGGGATCGCAGGCTTGAGCCACCGTACCTGGCAAGACCTTATATAATGGACAGAGTGCAGGTAGTGAAGTTGTGTGATCTGAGCTGGAAGGTTTGTTTGGCCACTTACTAGCTTTGCTTTCTTGTACAAGATACATAACTGTTTCTTTCATTTATAAACAGAGTAATAATTTCTTCCCCAATCGTTACTTTGAGGATTGAGGAAATTAATATGCTAAATTGCTCAGGAGAAGAAGAAAAAGAGGAGGAGGAGGAGGAAAGGAGGAGAAAAGGAGGAGAAAAAGAAAGATGGGGGAGAGAGAAAATGAGGGAAAAGAGAAGTCAGACAGAGACAGACTACAGGTCCCATTCAAATATTTTCTCAGTTCCTCAGTAGAAAAGTGACCCATTTCTGCTATTTTCCCATGCTTCTGCTTAGGCTCTAGAACCCAACATTCTTTGATTTCTACAGTGAAGGATTAGATCGGTGGCAAGAGAAGTCTTTTTCTTTTTTTTTTTTTTTTTGAGTTGGAGTCTTACTGTCGCCTAGACTGGAGTGCAGTGGCCACTCCCAGCCACCGCAGCCTCGACCTGCTGGACTCCGGTGATCCTTCCACCTCAGCCTTCCAAGTAGCTGGAACTACAGGCGCGCACTACCACGCCCGGCTAATTTTTTTGATTTATTGTAGAGATGAGGTCTCGCCTGCCCAGGTGGGTCTTGAACCCACGGGCTCCCCTTCAGTTGTCACTTTCTCAGAGGAGTGAGAAGCTCTGTTTTCATTTTATTATGTAGCAGATGATTGATAAAGTAGTCATTGTGTCAGTTTCAAGTATGCCCTCTATCCTGATCCCAAACAAAAATGTGCAAAAGATCCTCTCTTTACATGACTGTGCTCAGAGGTAGCCTCCCCATAAAGAGTTTCCTTCTGTTTATGGACCCCCAAATGCAGCAATGAGATTGGGGAGAAAAAAGCCTGGGAAAGGGAAGGCCCGTAGCAGTGGGGGTGAGCCTCATTGACTGATTGAAATAAGGAAGCGTCTGTGTGAGCTCCAGGTGGCAGAAGAAAGACCTAAGAGTAGAAGTTAGAGGCAGATTTTTTTGTATGTTGGTTCAATATGAGGTAAAGTTTTCTAACAGATACCATACTAAAAAGTAATTTCTCCAAAGTGGACATGTTCAGGCACGAGTCATGGATATTGTAGAGTAAGCCCGCCTCGGTGGGGAGAAAGGATAAAGTGACCTCTAGCTTTCCAAGACTCCGTGGCATTTGATGGGACTAAGGGCGAACTATGCTCTGATAATCAGTCTTATAAAGAGTTACTTGATAATGGTTACTTGTTCAAAGACTCAGGCGTAAATCAGATTTTATTTGCGTATTCTGACTCCTCGGACATTGTTAAGACTTTCTTTCCATTATTTAATCCTCTTAGCAAGCCAATATCAATTATTACTCTGTTTTTACAAATGGAGAAACTGAGGCTCAGAGAATTTAAGTTACCAGTCTTGAATAGAATCCACTCTTGTCTATCTTTGAAAACTGTTTTCTTTCTTAATCATTATACTATACTGAAACACTCATTACAAATGTGTAAACATATTTTAGGCACTATACAAAGTCAAGTGAACTTTAAAAATAGTCAAACATGTCTAGATACATACTTCTGTTACTATGTCATTAACAGACACGTCATAACAAAATCTTGATTTTTCTCTTCTACTTTTCAAAAAACCAACTTTTACTCTCACGTTAAAGCTTTCAGGCCTATGGCATGCTAAGAATAAGTTACTCTTTAAAAGTCATAATAGGCCCAACAGGGTTTCACCCCTTGTGTATGTTAACTTAGAAATTGTATAGTATGACTCCATGTCCTTAAAGGCAGCAGTCTTTTTTCTAATATCTCATTGTTCTTTCTTTTGAGAAATTAGTTATGCTCCCCACCATCTTTTTTTTTTTTTTCTCTATCACTGCCTGAAGTCTGAGTCTAACTGCTTTGTTTCCTATCAATCAGGAAAAATTTACTCTGGTAACAAATTCACTCAGTTCATTTCCTCCACCACTTCTCAATTTGTTTAAATGATTTCTTCGCTAAACTCTGCAGTTGTACAATCTGCTCTGGCCAACCTGTATCTTCAAAGAGACTTAAAAATAAAAATCAAAACACTTTAAATACTTCTTAGCAAAACTGTTGACCTAAAAGGAAGAAGCTGAGGCAGAATTAATAGCAGCAGAGAATTTATTTGGGCCAAGTTTGAAACCAGCAACCTGGGAGCATACATTCAAGTTGCTGTGAATATGTGCTTTGATTAGTGGCAGTTGCAAGTGGATTTTTAAAGAAAAAGAAGAGGCAGTTCCTGAGTTGTTTACCTAATTTACATTAAAATAATGTTAAGCTGCTATGTATTGTTCGAGTATCACAGATTCCAGGAATATGAAGAGAGTAGGTGAGGTTACTAGTCAGGAACAAAATGACTTAAAAATTGACCCTGGCATGTGGTAGGGGCGGCGTGACTGAAGTCCCGTACTCCTGTTTCTCTGGGCCTAGAAACCTCAAATAACTCAGACTGCTGTGAGCTGTCTTCTTTTTCTCAGAACCACTTAAAAATAAGTTATACCATGATAAAGGTACAGGTAAAGCTAGTCCTTACAGTTCAGTTGATTTATAGTCTTAAAAATGGTGTTATCGATAAAAAATAATGTAAGTTGAATCTGATTTTTCCGTTTAAAGCTGTAGGAAGATGAAGCATCTGACTAAGGCCTTGAAGCCCGTGATTTAATGAATGCTAGAAACTTAGTGAAACAAAAGAAGTGTCAGTCTGGTGTGGGTGGCTCATGTCTGTAATCTCAGCACTTTAGGAGGTGAAAGTGAGAGGATTACCTGAGCTCAAGGGTTCAAGAGCAGCCTGAGCAACATGGGAGCCCTCATCTCTACAATAAATCAAAAAATTAGCTGGATGTGGTTGTGCGTGCCTATGGCTCCAGCTTCTTGGATGGCTGAGGCAGAGGATCCCCTGAACCCAGCAGATCGAGGCTGCATTGGTTGTGAGTGTGCCACTGCACTCCAGCCTGGGTGAAAGAGTGAGACTCTGACTATAAGTAAGCAAACAAACAAATAAATAAGTAAATAAATAAATAAAATAAATGAGAAACTGGGAGGAGACTTAAAAATCATCCAGAGACTCCAATTCTTCTATTTTACAAATATGGAATAGCAACCTCATACTCTACAGCCAAAAAATTATATAGCTAATGCTGAACAGTGTATAGTTTAAAAAAAAAAAATGTAATCCAAACAGTAATTCATCACATACAGCTTCAAGTTATATGAAAACAACATATTAACACACTATAGAAAGTCTCTTTTAATATTCTTCATAATTTGTTCCTTATTCTGATTGTAGCTAGTAAAAATGGAAGGATCATTACAAGGAAACTTGGGCCAAGGAACTGCAAATAATTTCTAATAAAAATGTTGACAAAGCTTTTTGGGGAAGTAACTATGGGGGAACTGTTCAAGAAAGTTTGTTTTATTGTCTAACTTTCTAGCTTTACCAATCAAATTAATGATATTGAATCGTGGTCTAATAAAATATGGGATCCTTATCCCCAGTTCCTGGTAAAGTGCTCTTAAATTATTGGAATTTCCTGAATAATAGGAGTACCGTTTGTGTGTGTGTGTGTGTGTGTGTGTGTGTGTGCACCTGAAGTGGAGGCAGTCTTGTGGGACTGAACCCTTAACCTGTGGGGTTTCCACTAACTTCTGGCTTCCTGATGAAGGCAGAAGGCCCAATCCCATCCCTTAACTGATAAAAACCATAGTAATTA
>NW_007218052.1:0-3128 GCF_000164805.1 Carlito syrichta
GACCTGCTGGGCTCAGGTGATCCTTCCACTTCAGCCTTCCAAGTAGCCAGAACTATAGGCATGCGCTACCATGCCCAGCTAATTTTTTAATTTATTGTAGAGATGAGGTTTCACCATGTTGCCCAGGCTGGTCTCGAACCCATGGGCTCAGGAAATCCTCTCACCTCAGCCTCCCAAAGTGCTGGGATCGCAGGCTTGAGCCACCGTACCTGGCAAGACCTTATATAATGGACAGAGTGCAGGTAGTGAAGTTGTGTGATCTGAGCTGGAAGGTTTGTTTGGCCACTTACTAGCTTTGCTTTCTTGTACAAGATACATAACTGTTTCTTTCATTTATAAACAGAGTAATAATTTCTTCCCCAATCGTTACTTTGAGGATTGAGGAAATTAATATGCTAAATTGCTCAGGAGAAGAAGAAAAAGAGGAGGAGGAGGAGGAAAGGAGGAGAAAAGGAGGAGAAAAAGAAAGATGGGGGAGAGAGAAAATGAGGGAAAAGAGAAGTCAGACAGAGACAGACTACAGGTCCCATTCAAATATTTTCTCAGTTCCTCAGTAGAAAAGTGACCCATTTCTGCTATTTTCCCATGCTTCTGCTTAGGCTCTAGAACCCAACATTCTTTGATTTCTACAGTGAAGGATTAGATCGGTGGCAAGAGAAGTCTTTTTCTTTTTTTTTTTTTTTTTGAGTTGGAGTCTTACTGTCGCCTAGACTGGAGTGCAGTGGCCACTCCCAGCCACCGCAGCCTCGACCTGCTGGACTTCCGGTGATCCTTCCACCTCAGCCTTCCAAGTAGCTGGAACTACAGGCGCGCACTACCACGCCCGGCTAATTTTTTTGATTTATTGTAGAGATGAGGTCTCGCCTGCCCAGGTGGGTCTTGAACCCACGGGCTCCCCTTCAGTTGTCACTTTCTCAGAGGAGTGAGAAGCTCTGTTTTCATTTTATTATGTAGCAGATGATTGATAAAGTAGTCATTGTGTCAGTTTCAAGTATGCCCTCTATCCTGATCCCAAACAAAAATGTGCAAAAGATCCTCTCTTTACATGACTGTGCTCAGAGGTAGCCTCCCCATAAAGAGTTTCCTTCTGTTTATGGACCCCCAAATGCAGCAATGAGATTGGGGAGAAAAAAGCCTGGGAAAGGGAAGGCCCGTAGCAGTGGGGGTGAGCCTCATTGACTGATTGAAATAAGGAAGCGTCTGTGTGAGCTCCAGGTGGCAGAAGAAAGACCTAAGAGTAGAAGTTAGAGGCAGATTTTTTTGTATGTTGGTTCAATATGAGGTAAAGTTTTCTAACAGATACCATACTAAAAAGTAATTTCTCCAAAGTGGACATGTTCAGGCACGAGTCATGGATATTGTAGAGTAAGCCCGCCTCGGTGGGGAGAAAGGATAAAGTGACCTCTAGCTTTCCAAGACTCCGTGGCATTTGATGGGACTAAGGGCGAACTATGCTCTGATAATCAGTCTTATAAAGAGTTACTTGATAATGGTTACTTGTTCAAAGACTCAGGCGTAAATCAGATTTTATTTGCGTATTCTGACTCCTCGGACATTGTTAAGACTTTCTTTCCATTATTTAATCCTCTTAGCAAGCCAATATCAATTATTACTCTGTTTTTACAAATGGAGAAACTGAGGCTCAGAGAATTTAAGTTACCAGTCTTGAATAGAATCCACTCTTGTCTATCTTTGAAAACTGTTTTCTTTCTTAATCATTATACTATACTGAAACACTCATTACAAATGTGTAAACATATTTTAGGCACTATACAAAGTCAAGTGAACTTTAAAAATAGTCAAACATGTCTAGATACATACTTCTGTTACTATGTCATTAACAGACACGTCATAACAAAATCTTGATTTTTCTCTTCTACTTTTCAAAAAACCAACTTTTACTCTCACGTTAAAGCTTTCAGGCCTATGGCATGCTAAGAATAAGTTACTCTTTAAAAGTCATAATAGGCCCAACAGGGTTTCACCCCTTGTGTATGTTAACTTAGAAATTGTATAGTATGACTCCATGTCCTTAAAGGCAGCAGTCTTTTTTCTAATATCTCATTGTTCTTTCTTTTGAGAAATTAGTTATGCTCCCCACCATCTTTTTTTTTTTTTTCTCTATCACTGCCTGAAGTCTGAGTCTAACTGCTTTGTTTCCTATCAATCAGGAAAAATTTACTCTGGTAACAAATTCACTCAGTTCATTTCCTCCACCACTTCTCAATTTGTTTAAATGATTTCTTCGCTAAACTCTGCAGTTGTACAATCTGCTCTGGCCAACCTGTATCTTCAAAGAGACTTAAAAATAAAAATCAAAACACTTTAAATACTTCTTAGCAAAACTGTTGACCTAAAAGGAAGAAGCTGAGGCAGGAATTAATAGCAGCAGAGAATTTATTTGGGCCAAGTTTGAAACCAGCAACCTGGGAGCATACATTCAAGTTGCTGTGAATATGTGCTTTGATTAGTGGCAGTTGCAAGTGGATTTTTAAAGAAAAAGAAGAGGCAGTTCCTGAGTTGTTTACCTAATTTACATTAAAATAATGTTAAGCTGCTATGTATTGTTCGAGTATCACAGATTCCAGGAATATGAAGAGAGTAGGTGAGGTTACTAGTCAGGAACAAAATGACTTAAAAATTGACCCTGGCATGTGGTAGGGGCGGCGTGACTGAAGTCCCGTACTCCTGTTTCTCTGGGCCTAGAAACCTCAAATAACTCAGACTGCTGTGAGCTGTCTTCTTTTTCTCAGAACCACTTAAAAATAAGTTATACCATGATAAAGGTACAGGTAAAGCTAGTCCTTACAGTTCAGTTGATTTATAGTCTTAAAAATGGTGTTATCGATAAAAAATAATGTAAGTTGAATCTGATTTTTCCGTTTAAAGCTGTAGGAAGATGAAGCATCTGACTAAGGCCTTGAAGCCCGTGATTTAATGAATGCTAGAAACTTAGTGAAACAAAAGAAGTGTCAGTCTGGTGTGGGTGGCTCATGTCTGTAATCTCAGCACTTTAGGAGGTGAAAGTGAGAGGATTACCTGAGCTCAAGGGTTCAAGAGCAGCCTGAGCAACATGGGAGCCCTCATCTCTACAATAAATCAAAAAATTAGCTGGATGTGGTTGTGCG
>NW_007218053.1:0-732 GCF_000164805.1 Carlito syrichta
AAACACTTTCTTGTACTCATATACCAACAGCAATCAGAAAGTGAAATTTTAAAATGTACATTTACAAACTCATCAAAAACATCAAATACTAAAAAAAGTAACAGAAGACAGTCAAGACATCTATTGAGATGAAATTATAAAATGCCTAAATATTTGGAGGAATATACCATTTGGGTATTCAATATGAAGAGCATGGTGACATTTACAGATTGAACGATAGATTCAATGCAATCCAAATGAAAATTTCATGTATTCTGAAATGAAAATCAACAAGCTAATTCCCATATTCATATGAATAGATCTTCAAAGAGTCAAGAACAGCCAAGAGCTGAGCTTCGTGGCTCAGCCTGTAATCCCAGCGCTTTGGGAGGCTGAGGTGAGTAGATTGCCTGAGCCCACGGGTTTGAGACCCGCCTGGGCAACTTGGCGAGATCTCATCTCTACAGTAAATCAAAAATTAGCTGGATGTGGTAGCGCATGCCTGTAGTTCCAGCTACTTGGAAGGCTGAGGCGGAAGGATCGTTGGAGCCCAGCAGGTCGAGGCTGCAGTGGCTGGGAGTGGCCACTGCACTCCAGTCTGAGTGACAGAGTGAGACTTCAACTCAAAAAATAAAAATAAAAACAAAAATAAAAATAATAGCCAAGATACTCTGGAACTATAATAATTTTGATAGGCTGGAAAAACAGTGCTGAAAGAGTAAGAACACCCATTATTGAGACTTATTATAAAAA
>NW_007218054.1:0-759 GCF_000164805.1 Carlito syrichta
CATGCTTGACCAAATGGGCTTAATTGATACCTGACAACCATGGAACATACAGTCTACTCATCACCATATGGAACTTACTCAAAGATCAACCACATCATCAGCCATTAATCAAGCATAAACAAATTGCATAAGATTGAATTTCTGTCATGCACTTCTCAGACCATGTGGAATAAAAATAAATACCAACACCAACAAAGTTCCCCCTAAACTTGCAAAAACATGGTCACTAGAACATGATACTAAACAACTCCTGGGCCAATATGGAAATAAAAACAGAGATTAAAAGGTGCCTAGAAAGAAAGGAAAATGAAAGGACATCATACCAAAATCTCTGGGAAGTCATGAAATCAATCCTAAGAGGGGAATTCATATCTCTATGAATACACATGTAGAAAATGGAAAGATCACAAACTAACAGCTTATAAAACCACCTAAGGTAGCTGGAAAAGCAAGACCACCAAAACAGTAACTTCAGCAGAAGAATCCAGATCGCCAAAATAAAAGCCCAAATCTGGGACATAAAAGACAAAAATATAATACCAAAAGCAAAAACAAAAACAAAAACAAAGAAACCAAAAACTGGTTTTTTGAAAAGATAAACAGGATTGATGGACCCCTAGCTAGACTGACCAAGAAAAAGCCCAAATAAACACAATCAGAAATGCAAAGATGAAGTCACAACTGACCCCAAAGAAATATAAAGATTATCAGAGAATACTATGACACCTGTATGTAAACAAACTTGAAAACCTAAATGAA
>NW_007218055.1:0-776 GCF_000164805.1 Carlito syrichta
CCCCAAATCTGGGACATAAAAGACAAAAATATAATACCAAAAGCAAAAACAAAAACAAAAACAAAGAAACCAAAAACTGGTTTTTTGAAAAGATAAACAGGATTGATGGACCCCTAGCTAGACTGACCAAGAAAAAGCCCAAATAAACACAATCAGAAATGCAAAAGATGAAGTCACAACTGACCCCAAAGAAATATAAAAGATTATCAGAGAATACTATGAACACCTGTATGTAAACAAACTTGAAAACCTAAATGAAATGGAGAACTTTCTGACACCACACAACCTCCCCAGGTTGTAACAAGAAGAAATCAAGACCCTAAATAGACCAATTACAACCCAGGAAATGGACTATGTCATGAGAAAACTAACTACAAAAAAAAAAAAAAAAAAAAAAAAAAAAAAAATTCTGGACCATATGGCTTTCCAGCAAAATTTTACAAAACAAACAAGGAGGAGCTGATTCCAATCCTATTGAAAGTATTCCAGGCTATTGAAAAAAATGGAACTCTCCACAAATCATTTTATAAAGCTAACATCACATTGCTATCCAAACTGGGTAAAAGTCCAACAAAAAAAAAGACCTATAGGCCGCTAAACCTGGATGAACATAAATACTAAATTTCTTGACAAGATTTAGCAAACTGTATCCAACAACACATCAAAAATCATTCACCGTGCCCAATTAAGCTTCATCCCCCAGGATGCAGGGCTGGTTCAACATCTGCAAGACCATAAATGTAATTAAATGCATCACAGATGTAAAGACACAAACC
>NW_007218056.1:0-536 GCF_000164805.1 Carlito syrichta
GATTATCTAGAGTACCAGAAATAGCCCAGCATGAACTTTGGACTGGGCCACATTCCTAAGGGCCTAGCGTCCACTTTGGGCTGGGCTGCATTCTTTTAAACTGGTTCTTTAGCTACAATTAGTGTAGATTTTTTCTAGTTATTATAGAAGCTGAATTTATTTTATTCATAGAAAGTATTGTAGAATAGGTCATGCTACGTCAGGGAATTATGTTAGTTCAAGCATGATCAAACATGATATTTTGAGGTTTTATAAGAATACAGTTAACTTTAAAAATTCCATTGTTCCCATTTTCTACTAATTGCGGTTTTGGCTTTAGTACAATTACAGTTTGTATTTGGGTTTATTTTAGAAGCTTTATTGCTGATGATCAGCTTTATATATTAGGATTAGGAATTAGAAACTTTTATAGAAATTAAGATAGATACATAGGATTTTAGAATAGCCATTTTGTTAAGAGATTATAATCAATTGTTCCCGGAAATGGCCCATCATGATCTTTGGACTGGGCCACATTCTTTAGGAACTGGTATGAG
>NW_007218057.1:0-681 GCF_000164805.1 Carlito syrichta
AGAAAGTATTGTAGAATAGGTCATGCTACGTCAGGGAATTATGTTAGTTCAAGCATGATCAAACATGATATTTTGAGGTTTTATAAGAATACAGTTAACTTTAAAAATTCCATTGTTCCCATTTTCTACTAATTGCGGTTTTGGCTTTAGTACAATTACAGTTTGTATTTGGGTTTATTTTAGAAGCTTTATTGCTGATGATCAGCTTTATATATTAGGATTAGGAATTAGAAACTTTTATAGAAATTAAGATAGATACATAGGATTTTAGAATAGCCATTTTGTTAAGAGATTATAATCAATTGTTCCTGGAAATGGCCCATCATGATCTTTGGACTGGGCCACATTCTTTAGGAACTGGTCTGAGCTATAATTAAGAGTTTTTTATAGTACAGGTAAAATTAGCACAGAATAGAAAGGTATTAGGATTTAAGTCAGTCATTAGGTGTTGGGTATGCTTAAGTTTTAGAAGTTATTGATTATTAGAATATTATGATGTTAGAACTGTTGTATTGTTTGTGAGGAACATTAACCAAGCATAAGGAACAGTGAAATAATATTGGGATTGTCCTTCCTCATGCTTGAGGAAACACCTGGTGGGTGGGGGGATGCCCCTCATCCACCTGGCTTTGTGTTCACGTGAAATCTTGTGATCTTGCCTGTGAAACTTTAGGATAAAGG
>NW_007218058.1:0-2047 GCF_000164805.1 Carlito syrichta
CTGGGATGGGGCAGTGGGTGGAGCACCAAATCTAGAGTCCAATAATTCTGGGACTGAATCAAGACTCCCATTCACCAGCCATGTGGCCCTGCTGCTCCTTTAATCATACTGAAATTTAGTTTCTTCATATGCAAAATGGGGACAAAACCCAAAGACATCCTTTGTGGAAGCTCCTGACTCCTGGGGTCCACTCCTATCTCCCAGCAAGGGGAATTGACTCAGTGGTTCTGAGCTCTCAAAGGGGATTAAAATAGCTTTAAGACAAAAGTTCAGATGGGCGGCCAAACTGTCACATGGCCATTACACTTAGATGTAGGGTGTGAGCTCAGAGATCTGTCAGGATTTGTAGAAGTAAAATTATTTGGGGCAATACGCTGCTTTCATAACAGGGCCAGACCCTCACCGATGACCCCAAAGATGCCCAGGATGTTTGGGGCAAAGATGACCAGCAGGTTGATACAAGTGAGCAGGCCAATGGCGATTAGTACGTGCCGCAGCCAGCTGAAATCCTGGTCTGGAAATAGCATCTGCTGGATGGCACGGCGCACCTGGGGGCAGGGGGGAAGAACCATCAAGCTGTCAGTCCCATTGGCCTCTCCCCCATTGGTCCAGCCATCTGCCCACTGGCTTACCGGGAACAGAACGATTGGCACTGTGAGTGTGACTGCTGTCAGCACGGCCACACGCACACACAGGATCAGCACATCAAATGGGTCCACTTTGCTGTAGGTGTGCAGCAGCTCCGACTCCACCCCATCTGTGGCAGGCAGGGTGGATGGTCAGCAGGTGTCCCAGGAGGGAGGTGGGATCTGAGCTGCCTGGTGGACCCTGACACTGTGGTGAGTGGCACTAAGACTCACCTCCACCACTGCAGGGCACAGTCAGGCATCACACACCTAACGAGTGCCTGCAGTATTCAGGGAACCATGACCTGTGACCAGCCCCTCGTCCCCCAGCCTGGCCTTGGCCTCTGCCAACTGGTCCAGCCATACCGTAGAAGGTGAGGTAGCCGAAGAGGGCAGCCAGGAAGTACATGACATACATGACGGCGATGGAGAGGTTGGAGATGTGCTGCATCTTCTTCTTGGAGGGACTGTGGGGCAGCAGGGGATAGGGATTGGTGACAAACTGGGCCACACTGAGGGACCCAGTCAGAGCTGAGGGAGTTTTCTTCTTGCTCCCAAGCCCTCTTCATGGCAGCCACTGCAGTGTGAGATAAAGTGACTTGGCTCCTGTCACTCCCCTCTCCACACCCAGGACCACATCCATCCTTCCCAATGGCTCAAGGCAGCCCTGCCCCGTCTCCCAGCCGCAGACACCTACTCCTTGAGCTCTGTATAGATGGGCAGCACCTCAGGGTGGCAGACGAAGGCGAAGGCCATAATGGGGATGGTGTATGCTGTCTGGGGAAACATGAGACTGTGTCAAGGCAGCCCCCCGCTCTCATTCCCCCACCATGTCCCTCTCTGGTCTGTCAGAACCTGTGAGTTGAGTGTGAAGTAGCTCGGAGCGCAGAGGTCTGCAGCCTCAGTCTCAACCTGCAGCTGTGCCTTCTCCTCAATGACTTCCATGTGGCTGAAGTTGCCTGTGACATTGGCAAAGTTGGAGGGCAGTGGACAGGGCACGTGGAACTTTTTGTAGATGACCTGGGGTGAGGAGGGATGAGGGTTTCAGAGCCAGGCTAGGCTGCCTGGGAAGTCACTATGAAGCCACATCCAGATCAAGACTGGAGGGGCTGCCTTCTGGCCCAGGCTTCCCCAAGAGACCTGCCCCCTCCTTTCTGACAGAGAACCCCCTGGGGAAACCTTTCCCCTTCTTTGACCAACATGGATGGTGACTCACTGCAATTAGGAAGAACACCATACAGCTGAGAGAGAAGCCGCTGGAGTAGCCTAGGTAGCCTGCAAAGTGGAGGGGGAGATGTGAGACTGGGGACTCCTCCCATATGTCCCTCAAGCATCCCCTGCAAGGCCCTGCCACACTCACCAAGCTGCCGCATCAGTGCCAAGGGCAGAATGATGGTGACAGAGACCAGTATTACCAGGTA
>NW_007218059.1:0-559 GCF_000164805.1 Carlito syrichta
CCTCATGCACTTAGAAAGTTAATGACACATTTTGCCTTCTAAACACTTAAGCAATTAGCTTTCTAATGCCATACATGTAAGACAAACAAACGATACCAAAAATCCCAAATCATATTGTGAATGTTTCAAGAAGCTCCAGGCAGATTGGTTTAAGTAAGTATTATACATGGAGGAGATCCCCCCAAACCAAAATTATTCTTTGGAAGATAGGTCTCTTGTAGTACAGACTTCTCCTACTAGGTGGGTGTTCTAGGAACCCATTGGCATCAGTTTACCATCTAGTGTTGCTGTGAGAGGCTGCTTTCAGCTTCAGTGAAATTTTATTTTATTTTTTTGGGGAAATCTTTCAACACGTTTGCCCATTTCGTGATGGGTGATTTACACGAACAACCTGTCCACACTACAGTTCAGCAGTTCAGCAGTTTCTGGCCTAGATAACGGCATGGCCCACATGCCCCACCCTTCCTATTCACCCAACCAACTTTTTCTTGTTTCCTCAGATGAAAAAGTCTCAAAGGGAAACATTGGGCTGATGTGGAAGAGGTGAAACAAAACAATG
>NW_007218060.1:0-795 GCF_000164805.1 Carlito syrichta
TGAGACTTTTCCTTTAAGTCCAATGTCCTTTCAGCTCTGATTTCTAGCTATCTTTGCAGGTGGTAGATTTGTTCACAGTTAGGGTTAGTTGCCCCTGGCCTGCTGTGAAGGGCAGTCCCCATCTGGGATCCCTGCCCAGTCTATTACTCAGATCTGGCCTTGTCTATCAAGGGGGAAGAGCTTCTGCATTCCCGCTTTGATGTTGTTACCTTGGATCCCCAGCAGTGGTGCTATTTCACCACTCCAGTTGATCTTTATCTGCAGTTACTGAAGCCTGCAAGTCTGAGGGTGCCCAGGATGGGAGGGAGCAGGCGACGGTAGCCGTGGTGGTGGCAGCTGCCTCCTAGTACAGGAAGGAGCTCCACGACCCTGGCTCTGGGTGAGGGGTGTGGCGTGGCTGTGGCAGTGGCAGTTGCAGTGGCAATGGTGGCAGTGATCTCAGTAGATCCTGCTGGCAGGGGCTTCATGGTCTGAAGTCATGGGTGGCCTCAGGCATGGGAGGGGTGAGTACGCAGTGGTGGCATCTGTGGCTGCCGTGGTGGCCCAGACCTCCGTGATGTTTGAGATGTGGCGGCCACTGAGCTCCCTGGGAAGAGCAGGCTGCTGAAGATGGGAGCTGCAGCCCACGGGCGAGAGCTAGAGTCTTTATATGTGTTCTCTTTCATGGAGAGTCTCACAGTCCAAGGTGCCCTGTCAATATCTTGCCAGAAGTTCACATTCTCTTATAAAGTTCATTTTTTGCTGGAATTTGACTAGTCCATTAAAAAAATTAAAGCCCTAAAATGTGTTTAAAAT
>NW_007218061.1:0-1927 GCF_000164805.1 Carlito syrichta
CAGGCAATCCCCTTACCTCGGCCTAACAAAGTGCTGGGATTATAGGCTGAGTTACTGAGCCCGGCCAAAGAATCCCTATTATTTTCAAGCACACTTGAAATGTTTATAAAAACTGACCAGATATTAGGCCTAAAGGTATCACATGTTCACATTGGTATACAGAATACATAGCACTATTACAAATCAATAATAGGCCGGGTACAGTAGCTCACACCTATAAAGCCTAAAGGTATCACATTTGCACACTGGTGTACAGAATATACAGCACTATTAGAAATCAATAATAGGCTGGGTTCAGAGGCTCACACTTGTAATCCCAGAACTTTGGGAGGCAGAGGTGAAAGGATTGCCTGAGTCCATGGGTTCAAGACCAGCCTTGGGCAACATGGCAAGACCTTGTCTCTACAATAAAAAAGAAAAAAAAAAATAGCGATGTGTTGGCACGTGCCTGTAGTTCCAGCTACTTGGAAGGCTGAGGTGGGAAGGATCGCCTGAGCCCAGCAGGTCGAGGCTGTGGTGGCTGTGAGCATGCCACTGTACTCCAGCTTGGGCAACAGAGTGAGACTCTGACTCAAAAAAATAAAATAAAATAAAATAAAAAAATAAAGAAATCAATAACAAAAGTTACCCAAAAGAAATCCATAAATTTTAGAAATTAAAAATGCTTTCCAAATGACTCATGGAACCAAGAAGAAATTATTTAAAAAAATTAGAGCATACTTTAAGTTGAATGAAAATAAAAAGATTTCAGATCAATATGTATGTAAAATTGCTGAAGCAGTACTTAGAGGGAAACTCACCATAAGCAATTCACATACATTTAGGAACTTGTCCAAGATCTATATTAGTTTGTCTATCCTCTGTCACAGTATAGGCCAGAGATCTGAGTGAAGGTTTTAGGGGGTCCAGTGGTCTGGGGTATGTCTAAAATAAAGGACAAATTATTGTATCTCACATTCCCACCATGAAGAAGGAAGGCCTCTTTGAGTTTTGGAGGTAGCGTACTCCATACTTAGGACTACTGCTCTAACATATTTGCTGAGTGACACAGATGGCTACCACCTTTGACAAAAGCTTAGGGCAGGAAAAGGTTCTGCAGCAGGTCTGGGCTACAGTGCAAGCAGCCTTACTGTTTGCACCATACATTCTAGTAGACGCTATAGTATCAGAGACATATGCAGTTGGAGAAAACACCATTTAGAGTTTATGGCAAATCCCCAATAGGAAAGTAACAACATAGCCCTGGGGGATTCCCTAGCAAGGTCATGCTATCCATAGATAATTATATACCATATAATTATATAGATAGTTACACACCTTAACAGCCCCTGACATGCTACCTGACCTACCTGACAATGGTATTAAGTGACCATGTGGCTAGAAGTTCCCGTCATGAGCTTGATTTTTGTAGAGCACGTCATAAGGACAGGATGGTTCGGTAACAAGTCATAAGAAGTAGCACACCAAGGATTGGGGTGAGAAGAACTAGAGGACTCAGGTGAGCAAGTGGTCCAGGTCTCCATAACATCAAAAACCATGATGCCAGATTCTCTCCCTTAGCTAGCAGCTATGGTTGTATGGGAACTCCTATATTGCCAAAGCAGGAAAAAGCCAAACTTTTTTTTTTTAAACAGCTCACACCCCATTTATTATTTAAAATATCTTGTTACAAAATGAAAAGAATACAATGCAGTATAAGATTGACAGCGTCATCATTTATTACACAATTTTCAACCTATCAGAAGGACAAACAAATCACCAACAATAGGGGGACGGGACCTTGGCCTTTTTGAGGGCTGGGATTTTTTTTTCCTTTTGCTATCAGGAAATAAAACTAAAACAAAACAAAAATGGGGAGAAAAAAATTCTCTGGGGAAACGGCATTTCTGGTATTCTATATATATTTCCTCCTTAGACTGTCACCTTA
>NW_007218062.1:0-1389 GCF_000164805.1 Carlito syrichta
TTCTGGGCAGGTGGGTGGCGGGAGAGCTTCTGCCCGGCTGAAAGAGCCCCCGGCGCCCCCTGCCCGACTTCCCCCACCCTCTCCTCGAGTGTTTGTTGGGAGCTGAAGTGGGGGTGGGGGGCAGGGGGGCCACGGAAGCAGAGAAAAGAAGCCAAGGGCTCGGGACGAGGGCTTCAATTTCCTCCTCGTGCCCGGGGCAACTTCGCCCAGGTTTCAGCAGGCACAGGCATGGCGAGTGGGATGTGCTCTCCTGGGCCCACGTGAGGAGCAGACCCGGGTGGGGCTCGATGGAGCGGCCAAGGGGCCCTGGCGAGGGGTGGGCCCCGCGCGCCTGCCGCCCCAGGACGTGGCCTCCAGTACCACGGTTCGGCCTCCGCCTCCAGCCAGCACCTTCTCCTCGGCCTGCAGCTGGTCGCGGATGGTTTTCTGCAGCAGCGGGGCGTTGGCGCCTCTGACCACGGCCACCAGCTCTCCTCCCTGGAATTGCAGACAGCGGGAGAGCCTCTCTGCAGACTGCCACTCTTTCAAGAGCCAGCACAGTGCTGAGGAGTGTGCCCAGGCCCAGGTCCCTCGACCCAGGCCCAGTGCTCTCCATGAGGGCGCGTGCCCCTGCTCCGCCTCGGCAGGACACCCTCAGGTCTGCTCCGAGTTCTGACCGGCTCCATTTCGACCTCTACCCTCCACTCCAGTCCGCCCGTCAAGCCTCCCTCAGGGCAACCACAGCAGTCAAGGGCAACAGCGCCCAGCAAGGTGTGAGTGACCCAGACGGCTCACATGTGGCTTCAGCACTCCACAAGCGAGTCTGGAGTCCTCACCATGCCGAGACTGCAATCCTTTGCCAGGCACAGACAAAGAATATTATAAACGTTAAACACGAAAAAACACCATCGCAGCCCTCACAGACGGGGAGTGCAGTGGGGAGAGCCGTGGTCGTGCCACAGAAACATTTACAGCAAGACCACTGCCGAACCGGGGGAACTTACAAGGTGCTTGGAACTCAGGGCAGGCATCCCCAGCATCTTCCGGGGTGGTCAGGGGGAATGTCACGGTGGAAGTGGCATTTGGAAGAACCTGTGTTCTGCTTTAACTTTTTTAAAATTTATCTTTTGGAAACAATGTCTAGCTCCGTCCCCCAGGCTGGAGTGTGAGGAGCTCAAGGGCCATCTAGTTCATAATTGGGTGATAAAACTTGTTTTAAGCGTAGGTTCAAGCTCATTCTGAATGTATATTGAAACTTGTTTTTAAAACTCCGATGTAGGTTTGCTTTCCCGCCCAAGCCCAGTAGTGTACTTTTGGTAAACAAGTTCACAGACCAAAAGAAAACCGCGGAGTCACGGTGCAGACCCTCTGGCCCCATTTCCTGCTCCACTCCCCTAGTAATCTCACATT
>NW_007218063.1:0-713 GCF_000164805.1 Carlito syrichta
TTTTGTAATGCTGTTTTCATACCTCTTTCTATACTCTGAGTTATTTGTACTTCAAAAGGCAACTTGGCAAGCAGAGGCACAGACAGCATGATGAGCACATATGCCTCTATCTAGCTGACAAACTGTAACCAAAGACACAGGTAGCCATGGGGAAGGCTTGGTCTTTCCGGGCTTAAATGTGTCAGAGGATGAAAACACTAGGCTGGCACTTCAGTAAAAGGGAAGCATATTGCTCTTGGATAGATGTAAACTGTAACCTTAGAATTCTGGGTTGAATCCTCTATCCTTTTCATTTTATAAATGGGAAACCTGGAGCCCACAGAAGCAAAGGAACTTGATGGAGAGCCCAGAAGTGGCTGGTATATGTACCCACTATTCATCATGTGCCTGCAATATTCATTTTCTGTGATGAGCCACAATAATCCTACAATATGAGGGCTTATTTTTGAGAGAGGAAATCTGAGAGACCATGGGTACAGAGTGCAAGCCCTGCAGTCCAACCGCCTAGGCTTAAATCCCAGCTCTGCTTCTTACTGGTTATTTCATTTCTGGAATAGTGATGAAGCTCCCGATTTGTCAATTACTTCTTAACTTTATTAATAACAGTACCCACCCTTCTTGGTGTTCTGAACACTTCACACGATTTTTTTTTAAATGGCCTGTAAGTTGACCATCATTGTTGTCCAGTGCCTGTAGCCTGTTCATTTTAGATT
>NW_007218064.1:0-784 GCF_000164805.1 Carlito syrichta
GGGGAAGGCTTGGTCTTTCCGGGCTTAAATGTGTCAGAGGATGAAAACACTAGGCTGGCACTTCAGTAAAAGGGAAGCATATTGCTCTTGGATAGATGTAAACTGTAACCTTAGAATTCTGGGTTGAATCCTCTATCCTTTTCATTTTATAAATGGGAAACCTGGAGCCCACAGAAGCAAAGGAACTTGATGGAGAGCCCAGAAGTGGCTGGTATATGTACCCACTATTCATCATGTGCCTGCAATATTCATTTTCTGTGATGAGCCACAATAATCCTACAATATGAGGGCTTATTTTTGAGAGAGGAAATCTGAGAGACCATGGGTACAGAGTGCAAGCCCTGCAGTCCAACCGCCTAGGCTTAAATCCCAGCTCTGCTTCTTACTGGTTATTTCATTTCTGGAATAGTGATGAAGCTCCCGATTTGTCAATTACTTCTTAACTTTATTAATAACAGTACCCACCCTTCTTGGTGTTCTGAACACTTCACACGATTTTTTTTTAAATGGCCTGTAAGTTGACCATCATTGTTGTCCAGTGCCTGTAGCCTGTTCATTTTAGATTTGGGACCCTCTCATGCTGGCCAGTGGTGGTGCTCTTATCTTCATGCCAAGCTCCCTTCACTCCACCTCTGAAGTACACTTCCCACTGCCCAAACACTGAAACACTGTATGTTTCAACCCATCTTGGCTGTGAGTAGTTGAGAAGTGAAACTCTTAAAGGTTTTTGTGTTTGTTTGCTTGTTTGTTTTTTCCACTTTTTCTCGTTTTTACAGGGGAGCTG
>NW_007218065.1:0-696 GCF_000164805.1 Carlito syrichta
ATTTTTAATCTGCTGAGCCTCAGCCTTTAGCAAAGAGGCATCTGTCTATTGTTGCTAAAGTGGATTTCCCTTGTTGCTAAAGTGGATTTCCCAGGCCCACTAGTGCCACACTGCTGGCTAAGTGTTCACGGAGCTTGGAGACTCGGGGAGGAGATAAAGCATTCGGCAGGACTGGGGCATGTGTGCCAGCTGAGAGGTGGCTTCTGCTGCCCTCAGCCCACTGAAACGCGGTGCACCAGTCTGTGGCAGGCCCAGTGGCTGGAAACCGTCTACTGGGCACGAGGCTGTATGAGGGCAGGTGGCCGCTTCCCAGCAGCTTCCACCCACCTCCTTTCTTTTCCCGGCAGGCTCCCTGGAGTCCACGGAACCCATATATGTCTACAAGGCACAGAGTACAGGAGTAACGCCACCCCCGACCCCCTCGGGCACTCGCACCAAACAGAGATTTACAGGTACATGGCATCGCCACGTGAGTTGTAACTCTGAAGAACTGGGCTTTTATTTCTCTCAGGAAAACAGGCCTTTGCAAGCAGGTGACAGTCGCCCCCACCCCCCACCCCCCGGCCTTTGCTGTTACTTGCATTCGTTTTCTGGGTTCTTTATTCAAAAAAATGAAGAGAATTTCATTTCTCTTCATTTAAACCAACTCTCACCATCCCTTTTAGTACCCTTGGGATTCAGCCTTGAAGAAATAAC
>NW_007218066.1:0-1312 GCF_000164805.1 Carlito syrichta
CAGTATGCATGGCTTGGCCTGAAGGAGTCCTTGGGCTTGTAAGGAGCAGCGTCAGGAGCCTTCTCCTGCCTTCCCCAGCAGCTGCCCTTCCTGGAGACTTAAGTAAGGACTGTGTCCCCTCAGGCTGTGGCAAGGCTTCTGTCTGGACTGTCCGCTGCCACAAGTCCCTTTCTCCCTTTATATACTCTTTATAAACAGATTTAAGGACTCATCTAGTAACTGCAAAGTCTCTTCCTGACCACACATATATTTTTAAATACTGGTAAAGCTTTTAAATTGGCACACAAGTACACTCTGCTCACTTCTGCAGTCAATGCCTCACAGAGCTACCTGTAAGAGCCTCCTGCCAGCAGGCTGTAGAACACTGAGCCTGCACGTCCAGAGCACCTGTCTCACACTGAGGCGACTGCCCCCTCACAGCACAGCCCGTGGGCCCAGCTCAGAAACCAGAACCTGAGCAGTCATTCTCAGGCTAGTCAGGACAGACAACGTGCTGAAATCATTGGAACTAAGCTCCCTCTTCACTGCCCATCTATACTCTTCCCGAGTACTACATCCCTTTGTTTCTCATAAGGAATGGCCCCTGTGCCTTTTTACCCCAGTAGAGGAGCCTTGGGAGACGGTGGGAAATTCACACTGGGTTTGTGGACTGTGGTTTTGGAAGTCATAGTCATGCCACCTTAGGCCTGTAATTACACTCTGATTTGATGTGATTGTTGAACACATGTGGCATTTGTCAAAATGCAATTGTCCTTTTTAAAAAATTTTTTTTGGTGCAGATGATTAAGCAAAGTCTTCCCTATTTATTTGGTGCAATGAAGTATAGCAGATAAAAAAATGGGGGAAGAGTAAATTAACAAGATTAATTTTTAAATGTTTTTATATATATTTGGAATTGTTAAATTGATTTTGCTGAAACATTTCACTCTTGAGATACTATTTGAATGTTGGTTTCAATAAAGGTTCTTGAAATTGTTACCAGTGAATTCAGTTTATAAATCGTACCATTAATCGGGCATGGGGATTTCCTTTTGGATAGCAACTTTAGAAAAATAAAACGTTTCTAAAAATATATCTTGCAAAATAACCACAATTTGGGCATTAATGACTTTACACCTAAAAGAATTGATTTCTTAGTGGCTTTGTATACCTCTCAGAGATTAAATTTAGTCTCATAGCAGAGTATCTACCATGGAGATGTTTTTCTTTCTGAATCTTTCATCTCATTCACCTAAAAATACAGTAGTTTGGGACTTGAAACTTCTAAAATATTTTGGGGCCAAAAAAAAAAAAAAACCAAAACTCTGTAAGG
>NW_007218067.1:0-711 GCF_000164805.1 Carlito syrichta
AAATCAAGGAAAGAACATGACGTTTTGTGGCTGATTATCTTATGTGTGGTTCACAAAGTTCCAGTATACCACATGTTAGCAGCTATTTAGAGCCATCAACAGATTTCTCCCTAAGGACTTACACTGTGGGTTTCATTTAGAATCACAAATCCAGGGATATTTGGGGCTCTGTCTGAGTGCTAAAACATCCCTGACCTGCCCCAGGGAAGACTGACTTTTTAGGACACAAGACCAGAGTCTGGGAATCACAGCTACATCTCTAGACACCATCTCCAGCTGGCTTCCTGAATGACAGGCATAGTTCCCAGGAAAAAAAATGAAAAGATCAGAAAAGCAAACCTGACACACAAACCCAAAAAGGAAGACACATATTTCAATCATAATCTGAGGATAGTATTAAGAAGAGCTTATGGAGAAAAGGGAACACTTATATACTGTTATTGTAAATGTAAATTACTACAGTCATTATGGAAACTATCTGGAGGTTTTTCAAAAAACTAAAAACAGAATTAGTATATGATCCAGCAATCCCACTTCTCAGTATTTACCCAAAAAAATTGAAATCAGGATGTTGAAGAGATATCTCTGCTCCCATGTTCATTGTAGCATTACTCACAATAGCCAAGTTATGGGAGCAACCTAAGTGTCTACCTGTCACACTCTGAGTCTTTCTGGCAGGAAGAGTGCTTTGAGGGCTCCCTGACTAGTCAG
>NW_007218068.1:0-821 GCF_000164805.1 Carlito syrichta
CACTGTGGGTTTCATTTAGAATCACAAATCCAGGGATATTTGGGGCTCTGTCTGAGTGCTAAAACATCCCTGACCTGCCCCAGGGAAGACTGACTTTTTAGGACACAAGACCAGAGTCTGGGAATCACAGCTACATCTCTAGACACCATCTCCAGCTGGCTTCCTGAATGACAGGCATAGTTCCCAGGAAAAAAAATGAAAAGATCAGAAAAGCAAACCTGACACACAAACCCAAAAAGGAAGACACATATTTCAATCATAATCTGAGGATAGTATTAAGAAGAGCTTATGGAGAAAAGGGAACACTTATATACTGTTATTGTAAATGTAAATTACTACAGTCATTATGGAAACTATCTGGAGGTTTTTCAAAAAACTAAAAACAGAATTAGTATATGATCCAGCAATCCCACTTCTCAGTATTTACCCAAAAAAATTGAAATCAGGATGTTGAAGAGATATCTCTGCTCCCATGTTCATTGTAGCATTACTCACAATAGCCAAGTTATGGGAGCAACCTAAGTGTCTACCTGTCACACTCTGAGTCTTTCTGGCAGGAAGAGTGCTTTGAGGGCTCCCTGACTAGTCAGGTTCTTCCAGATCAACCTCTCTATCTAACATCAACTGCTTCGGCATCTTAAGTACATCTGCCAAACCTTTACCCTGAAATACCTAGAATGGTATTTAATTGAATGAGTGGGAGATGACATGTATAAAATAGGGACCAGAAGTCTTGGGGGACCATCTGAGAATTCTTCCTACTACATTTTCTCATCAACTCTGGCTTGCAGCAAAGCAAGTTGGGAAAAAAAGTTATAGTA
>NW_007218069.1:0-719 GCF_000164805.1 Carlito syrichta
CGAATCTAGCAGGTGGAGGCTGCGGTGGCCATGAGCATGCCACTACACTCCTGCCTGGGTGACAAAGTGAGACTCCAATAAAAAAATAGTCACTAGAAGTAATATTTAAATGAAAATATGGTATGTAACACTACTGTAAAATTCTCAATAATTCGTAGCCTCTATGTAAAATAGAAAAGGGCATAAAAGTGGAATATAAGAATGGACACCTCAAACATTCTCTTAGACACCCCCAATCTGCTCCCTGCTAATCTTGTGCACTGCCTATCCAGTTAGTAAGAAATGTAGTTGTTTAAACTGGGAACCTAAGAGTCATTTGATTTCTGATTCTTTTTCATCACTCAAATTGTTAGTCAAGGCCAAACACAATTGCTCACGCCTGTAATCCCAGTACTTTGGGAGGTCAACATGAGAGGATTGCCTGAACTCAGGAGTTCAAGACCAGTCTGGGCAACTTGGTGAGACCTCATCTCTACAATAGGTTAAAAAATTTAAAAAATGTGGTACATATACACGATGGAATACTACGCAGCCATAAAAAAGAACAAAATCATGAATTTCGCAGCAACCTGGATGGAACTAGAGTCTATAATATTGAGTGACCTCTCACAGAAACAAAGATCCGAGTATCACATGTTCTCACTCATATAATGGACCTTAAACATCCAATGCAATACCATACGAAAATGACTAACCGTACTGGGAAACTATGGTGGGGG
>NW_007218070.1:0-2027 GCF_000164805.1 Carlito syrichta
ACTAAACACTTGTGAGCGTGAAATATTATAAATTTTAATTTTTGCTACTCTGATGTGTATAAAACAGGTGTTCTTGGCTGCTAATGCCCAGGGACTGCTAGATACAAAATACATGATGAAAGGTTGTCTAGTTTTGTTTTTCCACATCTAGACATTTCTAGTACCATCCTCCAGTATCAAGGATGGCAACATCTGGGATGGCTACTTACCTCCAGTATGGCAGGCAGAACAGCCAGAGTTCTTCCAAAGACAGGGTTCTTTTTTTTGAGTTGTTGTCTCCTCTGTTCCCCAAGTTGGAGTGCAGTGATACAATCACGGCTCACTGCAGCCTCCAACAACTGGTCTCAGGCGATCCTTCTGCCTCAGCTTCCAGAGTAGCTGGGACTACAGGCATGCACCACCACACACAGCTAATTTTTTTATTTTTGGTAGGGATGAGGTCTCACTGTGCTGCCCAGGCTAGTCTTGAACTCCTGGGCACAAGCAATCCTCCAATCTTGGTCTCGCAAAATATTGGGATTGCAGGCACGAGCTCCCACGACAGACTCTTGATAGCTAAAGTAATGGCAGAGAATTGTCCCTTGGATTAAAATCACTTGGCTAGCTCTGTCTTGAACCAACTCAAGAAAAATAACCGCCTTTCCCTGTTGTTGAATATCATCACATGCTTACTTTGCAATGTATGACTGTGTCTTATGCCAACAAGGAAATTCTTCTTCTTAATGTCTAGTCTCAATTACTCCATCTGCATTGTCAGCACATTCTCTTTCATCTGGCTTTAAATGAAAACAGCAGTTTTTAATTATTTTCATTGCTTTGTTCATGTGCTACTTAACTTCAAACCTGTAACTTCTGATCCAGGCTTTGAATATCTTAGGTATACTGTAGTATGCCATGTCGCTGGCGTGTTCTCTCTCTCTCTCTCTTTTCTCCCCCTTTTCTCCCCGCCCTCCCCTCTGTGTGTGTGTATGTAGAGAGAGAAAGAGGGAGAGAGATATGAAACAAGAGTGTATATAAACATAGATATGGCCACAAGATATAACGAAATGTGTACTGTGTCCCTGCCACCCAGCTTGAGAAATAGAACATCGCCAGTACCCTTAAAGCCACCTGTTTGCCATGCTTATGTGACGCCCCGAGCCTCCACCAATGTAAACACTATCATGAACGTTGTGCAAAAGTTTTCTCGCTTTTTAACAAGATAGTTCTACTGCACATGCGTGTATGCCTGAAGAATATGTTGGTGGTAATGCTTGCTTTGAGCTTAATGTAAATTGGATCATATGTCTTCTTTCTGCTTATTTTATGCAGATCAACATCGTGTTTCCAAAATTCACCCATGCTGACATGTATGGAACACGGTTCCTTCATTTTTAGTACTGTATTCCAATATATCCCAATTTAACCATCTTTTCCTCTGTTGACAGACATTTATGTTGCTAATACTTTTGCTGGTATGAACACTTTTGTCCTTGTTTCTTAGAGGACATGTGCATACCCAGGGACAGGATTGCTGGGTCTTAGCTTATGGGCATAGTCAATGTTACTAAATATAGTCATGCCCTGCATGGTGTATTTGGTCAGTGGCCACACTCACAATGGTGGTCCCATGGAATTGTCGTGCTGTATTTTTACTGTACCTTTTCTGTATTTAGATACAGTTAGATGCATAAATACTTATTGTGTTCCAGTTGTCTACAGCAAGTTTGTAACCTAGGAGCGCCAGGCACTACCATCTAGCCTAGGTGTGCAGTAGGCTATACCATCTAGGTTTGTGTAAGTAAACTCTATGATGGTCACACAACAATACTGTCACCTTACGCTTCTTAGAAGATATCTCCATCATTAAGAGAAGCATGACTGTAATGCTACCTTTTCAAAGTTTTTGTGTTCAGTTTTTACCAAGCCTCATAAAGTGAATAGGGGGATTTTTACCTCTCTTTGTTCTTTGAAAGAAATCGTGTAACTTTGGAATGATTAATTGTTTTTAATGTTTGGAGAAGTTTTCTGTAAGACTATCTGTGGCC
>NW_007218071.1:0-2047 GCF_000164805.1 Carlito syrichta
AGTGCAGTGATACAATCACGGCTCACTGCAGCCTCCAACAACTGGTCTCAGGCGATCCTTCTGCCTCAGCTTCCAGAGTAGCTGGGACTACAGGCATGCACCACCACACACAGCTAATTTTTTTATTTTTGGTAGGGATGAGGTCTCACTGTGCTGCCCAGGCTAGTCTTGAACTCCTGGGCACAAGCAATCCTCCAATCTTGGTCTCGCAAAATATTGGGATTGCAGGCACGAGCTCCCACGACAGACTCTTGATAGCTAAAGTAATGGCAGAGAATTGTCCCTTGGATTAAAATCACTTGGCTAGCTCTGTCTTGAACCAACTCAAGAAAAATAACCGCCTTTCCCTGTTGTTGAATATCATCACATGCTTACTTTGCAATGTATGACTGTGTCTTATGCCAACAAGGAAATTCTTCTTCTTAATGTCTAGTCTCAATTACTCCATCTGCATTGTCAGCACATTCTCTTTCATCTGGCTTTAAATGAAAACAGCAGTTTTTAATTATTTTCATTGCTTTGTTCATGTGCTACTTAACTTCAAACCTGTAACTTCTGATCCAGGCTTTGAATATCTTAGGTATACTGTAGTATGCCATGTCGCTGGCGTGTTCTCTCTCTCTCTCTCTTTTCTCCCCCTTTTCTCCCCGCCCTCCCCTCTGTGTGTGTGTATGTAGAGAGAGAAAGAGGGAGAGAGATATGAAACAAGAGTGTATATAAACATAGATATGGCCACAAGATATAACGAAATGTGTACTGTGTCCCTGCCACCCAGCTTGAGAAATAGAACATCGCCAGTACCCTTAAAGCCACCTGTTTGCCATGCTTATGTGACGCCCCGAGCCTCCACCAATGTAAACACTATCATGAACGTTGTGCAAAAGTTTTCTCGCTTTTTAACAAGATAGTTCTACTGCACATGCGTGTATGCCTGAAGAATATGTTGGTGGTAATGCTTGCTTTGAGCTTAATGTAAATTGGATCATATGTCTTCTTTCTGCTTATTTTATGCAGATCAACATCGTGTTTCCAAAATTCACCCATGCTGACATGTATGGAACACGGTTCCTTCATTTTTAGTACTGTATTCCAATATATCCCAATTTAACCATCTTTTCCTCTGTTGACAGACATTTATGTTGCTAATACTTTTGCTGGTATGAACACTTTTGTCCTTGTTTCTTAGAGGACATGTGCATACCCAGGGACAGGATTGCTGGGTCTTAGCTTATGGGCATAGTCAATGTTACTAAATATAGTCATGCCCTGCATGGTGTATTTGGTCAGTGGCCACACTCACAATGGTGGTCCCATGGAATTGTCGTGCTGTATTTTTACTGTACCTTTTCTGTATTTAGATACAGTTAGATGCATAAATACTTATTGTGTTCCAGTTGTCTACAGCAAGTTTGTAACCTAGGAGCGCCAGGCACTACCATCTAGCCTAGGTGTGCAGTAGGCTATACCATCTAGGTTTGTGTAAGTAAACTCTATGATGGTCACACAACAATACTGTCACCTTACGCTTCTTAGAAGATATCTCCATCATTAAGAGAAGCATGACTGTAATGCTACCTTTTCAAAGTTTTTGTGTTCAGTTTTTACCAAGCCTCATAAAGTGAATAGGGGGATTTTTACCTCTCTTTGTTCTTTGAAAGAAATCGTGTAACTTTGGAATGATTAATTGTTTTTAATGTTTGGAGAAGTTTTCTGTAAGACTATCTGTGGCCAGAGTTTTCTTTGTGGGACAATTTATTATCATTATCACCTTGTTATTTTTTAGCGGTTCTAGGACTATTTGTGTTACTTTTTTTTTTTCTTGAATCAGTTTTGGTAATTTGTATTTTTCTAGAATGATGTCACTTTTGCCTAAGTTTTTCAAATTGGTCGGCATAAAGTCTTTTTGTAACATTCTTTTCCTAAGTTTAAAGAACTGAAGCAGGAAATGGGTTTATTAGGAGGCTGTCATCTATTCAAAAGATCTCTGGAAAGGCTAAGGAACCATTTCAGAAAATGAGCAGAGATACGGAAAGGTGTGGCATGGGGG
>NW_007218072.1:0-792 GCF_000164805.1 Carlito syrichta
GAAAGCCCAATGGATAGCAAATAGTAAGTCAACATTCAAACTTGAGCTTTTCTGTTTTCCTTCCAATGTCATGTAAACTCACAGCACTATACAATTATAACAATATTAACATGAAAAAGCATATAATTGAGGCTTAAATTATGTGGTAAACTAAAATAACTATAGAAATTTAGGAGAAATTGAATCTGGTGCCAGTTAAATTCCTTAGAAAAGACTGACTGGAGGAAGAAGAACTAAGTAACTGAAGCTATTGCCAAGGGTCTGACACTCAAAGACTTTCCTGTGACCGTTTCTATAAATCCTGTAATAGACAAATGGAGCTGTTCTATGTCTTGCCTCAATAGTGAGGTTATCAATGAAATCATATTCATGAAACACATTGAATGATAATTCCTTCACTTTAATATATACGGCTCTTGCTTACCCATCATTTTATTCATGATTAGATTGCAGGTTTTCAGAGGGGGCTTCAGTGGTTATAGGCACAATGAAATATACTCCAGACACCAAAGGCACCATAA
The DNA here is from genome assembly GCF_000164805.1 of Carlito syrichta. Taxonomy (NCBI): domain Eukaryota; kingdom Metazoa; phylum Chordata; class Mammalia; order Primates; family Tarsiidae; genus Carlito; species Carlito syrichta. The sequence continues at coordinate 522 of NW_007218072.1, forward strand.
AGGGATGGTATGGAGTATTTTTTGGCAAAGGACTTGACAAAATAATATTTTTTTCTTTCAATGCTTATCCTGAAGAGAAAATAAGTGAAAAACACCTATTACCAATTAAGTACTTAGTTTTAATAATCCATTTATAAAATTTTACTAACGACCCTTAAAAGTTCCTGCATATACCAGACATTGAAAATAAAATCTGTCCTCTAAAAATCTCTCTTTTTTAATTCCAAAATCTAAATGTCAGAAACCAATAACGAACATATACACCAACAGG
>NW_007218073.1:0-725 GCF_000164805.1 Carlito syrichta
CTTACCCATCATTTTATTCATGATTAGATTGCAGGTTTTCAGAGGGGGCTTCAGTGGTTATAGGCACAATGAAATATACTCCAGACACCAAAGGCACCATAAAGGGATGGTATGGAGTATTTTTTGGCAAAGGACTTGACAAAATAATATTTTTTTCTTTCAATGCTTATCCTGAAGAGAAAATAAGTGAAAACACCTATTACCAATTAAGTACTTAGTTTTAATAATCCATTTATAAAATTTTACTAAGGACCCTTAAAAGTTCCTGCATATACCAGAACATTGAAAATAAAATCTGTCCTCTAAAAATCTCTCTTTTTTAAATTCCAAAATCTAAATGTCAGAAACCAATAAGGAACATATACACCAACAGGGTCATCACTGGAGTGAGAAAGGGTAAAGGAAGCAAAATGAACAATATCAATTGTCCTTTGGATGTGTTCAAAAGTTGATCTTAGCATAACATTCTTAATTTGTCTTTTTTCCTCTAGAGCATCAAGTAAAAAAGAGAAAAAAACATGATCAATCTTTCATGTCCTAATGAGAGCATGAACTACTTATGTAAACAACTAAATTTGACTAAAAGAGAAAAATGAATATTGTCTTAATAGAATCTGTGAGAGAGAGGGTTAATTGTAGGTGTCACTTGACTGAATTGAGGAATGCTCAGATGGAGGGTGAAGCATTGTTTCTAGGTATATATATATGAGGGTGTTTTTGGAAGA
>NW_007218074.1:0-751 GCF_000164805.1 Carlito syrichta
TCTAGAGCATCAAGTAAAAAAGAGAAAAAAACATGATCAATCTTTCATGTCCTAATGAGAGCATGAACTACTTATGTAAACAACTAAATTTGACTAAAAGAGAAAAATGAATATTGTCTTAATAGAATCTGTGAGAGAGAGGGTTAATTGTAGGTGTCACTTGACTGAATTGAGGAATGCTCAGATGGAGGGTGAAGCATTGTTTCTAGGTGTATATATATGAGGGTGTTTTTGGAAGAGATTAGCATGTGAATTGGTGGACTGAGTGGAGATGATCTGCCCTCAGTTTGGACAGCACCATCCAATGGGGCCTGGATAGAACAAAAAGGTGAAAGATGGAGATTGTTTTCTTTCTCTTCCAGAGAAGGATGGCCTTCTTCTTCCTTAAGTATCAGAACTCATAGGAAAACATTCAAATAAGCTCATGGAATACAAGATTATTAAAAAGGTAAGTGAAATGGACTTAAGGAAATAGAAGAAGGGAACAAGCAATTAGTAACCAGATAAGATACAAAGAGCTATTCTTGAAGATATGGACATGTGGGAAGCTGAGGTTAAAGTTATAAGGTCAGGTTCTAGAAGATCTATTATCCTCATGGAAATGATTCTTCTGAGAGTACAAACAGCTAAAGGAAGTAAGACAAGCTTGATCATACTTGGAGAAAAGCAAAAATATTGGCAGTGCAATAGCAGTTTGAGATTTGAAAATTCTAAATTGGGTTCTATTCTTTAAAAAAAACCAACAATGACA
>NW_007218075.1:0-682 GCF_000164805.1 Carlito syrichta
TCTGAACAAACTACTTTAGGATTTGACACTACCAGTCAAAATAACTTATAAATGGAGATATTATAGTCAGAAAAGATTGGTGATAACTGAGACGGATTAAACGTGATCTTATTCTGGTAATCAGGCAATAAATGCTTTTATCACATCATGTGAGAATTTCTGTAATTGAGGTAATTGTAGAAGCTAGAAAGTATAGCAAAAGGGCCCTGATCTACACCAGCAGTTTGAGTGGAGGAAACAGCTTATGTCAGGAGCATTTCCAAAGAGCAGATGATGTTTAAATGGAGACTTTAAAGACGAGTGGCCAGGCAAAGTGAAAAGGGCATTCGTCGTGGCGGAAAAAGCACACGGAAAAGACAGATAAGCACAAGAATTGCAAATTAAGACTCTGTTTTTAGTGATCAACTCATTGGGATTTTGATAAAATAATAAACTCACTAACCTATTATTTGAGACTTGATTTATTTAAAACTCAGATTTTGTTTTCACCCCAAATAAAAGCAAGATATGTTTTGTATTGTACTTAAGTTAAAAAAAAGTCTGGTAGTTACTTACATTCCCTTGTTTATAGAAAAAAGATGGCTACTATTATAATAACCTTGCCTGCTTCAGTGAATCTGTACTTTAACTTAAAGTTTCTTACTGACCATACGACATAGTATTCTGATTTTACTGACTTATT
>NW_007218076.1:0-703 GCF_000164805.1 Carlito syrichta
ATGCATTAGCCTACATAATCATCTAACACAAAGGCTGTTTTATAGTAAAAGTGTTGGATATCTCATGCAATTTATTGAATACTGAAAGTGAAAAGTAGAATAGTTGTATAGGTACTCGAAGCATGGTTTCTACTGGATTTACGGCACTTTCACATTCATCAAGAGGAAAATCCATAAGTCAGGGACCATCTGTATTTTTAAATATGACCCTGAATAGACTAAGACAGGGAGAAAATATTTTACAAAATATATACATCTGATAAGGGGTTAATATACAAAATATATAAAAAGCTCAAACTCAAAAGCAAGTAAACAAATAACCCCATTTAAAAATGGGCAAAGGACTTAAATAGACATTTCTCAAAATAAGACACAAATGACCACCAGATATATGAAAAAATGTTCAACATCACTAATCATCAGGTAAATGCAAATTGAAACTATAATGAGATATCACCTCACACCTGTTAGGATGACTATTTTCAAAATGAGGAAAGATGAAAAATGTTGGTGAGGATTTGGAGAAAAGGAACCCTTGTACACAGTTTAGGAAAATGTAAATTAGTACAACTATTATGGAAAACAGTATGGAGGATCCTCAAAAAGTTAAAAATAGAACTACCATATGATCCAACAATCCCACTTCTGGGTATATATCCAAGGGATATGAAATCAGTATGTCAGAGGGACATCTGCATTCCCA
>NW_007218077.1:0-642 GCF_000164805.1 Carlito syrichta
CAAAGGAAGTCCAATCAATGGAGCACCTATTATGGAGAAGACTCAATCACTGGGACACTAATTTCAGAGAAAGGTCATTCACTGGTGCACCCATTAGAAGGAGGGCAAGTCACTAAAGCATCATCACAGAAGAGGTCCAGTTACTGGGGCACCTATTGAAGAGAAGGACCAGTCAATGGGACTAACATCACAGAGGAGAACCAGTCTCTGGAGCTCCCATAATAGAAGAGGGTTTCTCACTAGGGTACACATTATGAAAGAGGGACAGTCACTGGAACACTGATCACAAAGGAAGACCAGTCATGGAACTAGTGATCATAGAGAAGGTCCACCTTTTTGTGACTGCAGTAAAATAATGACCTAGCCCTTTCTAAATTTTGCATATTGAAAATTTATCGATGTCTAACATGAGTCTTAGATATTGACAAGGAGACAGTGTTAGTCACTGATCACAAAGAAAGTCACTGGGGCACCCACCAAAAAGGAGAGATTTAAATAGGCCACCAATTACAGAAAAGGGTCAGTCATTAGAGCACTCAATACAGAAAAAGGGCAGTCACTGAGGCATCCATCTCAGAGCACGATTAGTCACTGAAGCACCCATCACAGAGGAGGGCCAATCACTGGGGCAGCATCATAAAG
>NW_007218078.1:0-786 GCF_000164805.1 Carlito syrichta
TTCGAGCCTGGTAGTACACGCCTGTAGTTCCGGCTACTTGGAAGGCTGAGGTGGAAGAATCACAGGAGCCCAGCAGGTTGACACTGGTGTGGCCATGAGTGTGTGTACCACTGCACTCCTGCCTGAGTGACAGAGTGAGACTCCAACTCAAAAAAGAAAGAAAGAAAGAAAGAAAAAAGTATCTTAGAAAATGCAGGAGACACCCTTATGGAAATTGGAACTGGCAACCAATTCCTGATCAAAACCCTAAGTGCCCATACCATAAGAAATAAGATAAACAAGTGGGACCTCATCAAACTGACAAGCTTCTGCAAAGCAAAAGAAACCATCAAGAGGGCAGGGAGACAGCCCACAGAATGGGAAAAAAATATTTGCCAACTGTATATCTGACAAAGCCCTAACATCTAGGATCTACAAGGAACTCAAATGCACCAAAAAGAAAAAAAACAAACAGTGGGCAAAAGACATGTGGGAAAAAGACACTTCTCAAAAGAAGATATATGGGCAGCCAGCAGACACATGAAAAAGTGCTCAGCCTCACTAATCATCAGAGAAATGCAAATCAAAACCACACTGAGGTACCATTTAATCCCAGTAAGAATGGCCATCGTTAATAAAACAAACAACAACAGATGCTGGTGAGGATGTGGAGAAAAAGGAATGCTTCTACACTGCTGGTGGGAATGCAAACTAGTGAAACCTCTTTGGAAGACAGTGTGGCGATTTCTGAAGAACTAGAAATTGACCTTCCATATGACCCAGCAATCCCCCTGTTGGGAATATACC
>NW_007218079.1:0-705 GCF_000164805.1 Carlito syrichta
GGCAGAGACGTATTTTAAATAATTTGTTTGCACAATTGTAGGGACTGGCAAGTCCAAAATCTGCAGGGTAGGCTGACATACAGGAGCTCCAGGGAAGACTCGGTATTGCAGTCTTGAGTCTAAGGCATCCTAGAGGCAGAATTCCCTCTCCTCGGTGACCTCGGTCTTTTTCTCATAAGGCCTTCCACTGACTGGGTGACCTCCTTGGTAACCTTTGTCTTTTTCTCATAAGATCTTCTACAGATTGGGTGCACTCTTTGGTGACTTCAGTCTTTTTCTCATAAGACCTTCCACTGATTGGGTGACCTCAGTCTTTTTCTCATGAGGACTTCCACTAATTGGGTGCCCTCTCTTTGATGACCTCAATCTTTTTCTCATAAGGCTTTCCACTGAGTGGGTGACCTTGGTCTTTTTCTCAGAAAGTCTTCCACTGACTGAGTGACCTTGGTCTTTTTCTCATAAGGCCTTCCACTGATTGTGTGCCCTTTCCTTGATGACCTTGACCTTTTTCTCATAAAGCCTTCCACTGTTGGGTGACTTTGGGTTTTTTCTCATAAGACCTTCCACTGATTGGGTGACCTCGATCTTTTTCTCATAAGGCCTTCCACTGATTGGGTACCTCTCCTTTTTTTTCATTTTTTGAGTTGTAGTCTCACTCTGTCCTCTAGGCTGGAGTACAGTGGCATGCCCACAGCCACTGCAGCG
>NW_007218080.1:0-1690 GCF_000164805.1 Carlito syrichta
CATGAAAAGACGCTCAACATCATTAGCCATTAGGGAAATGCAAAACAAAACCACAGTGAGATACCACTTTACACACACTAGGAAGGCTATAATAAAAAAGATGACAATACCAATGTTCATAACAGCACAATTCATAACAGCTAAAAGATGGAAACAACACAAATGTCCATAAACAGAAAATGGATAAAGTGTGGCAAAACCATACAATGAAATATTATTCAGCCTTAAAAAGGAATACATTTCTTTTTTAAAAAGAAATGAAATTCTGACACACAATACAATATGGATTAACCTTGAAAACATTATTCTAAGTGAAAGAAGCTAGACACAAAAGGACAAACATTGTTTGATTCTACTTATATGAAATATCTAGAACAGGTAGTTATAGACAGAAAGAATAGAGGTGACCAGAGACGGAGGGGAGGAGAGAATGTGGAATTATTGTATAATGGGTACAGAACTGCTAGGCTCGGGTGATCCTTCCACCTCAGTTTTCCAAGTAGCTGGAACTACAGGCGCACACTACCACTCCTGGCTAATTTTTTGATATATTGTAGAGATGAGGTCTAGTGAAGATGAGCCCAGCCTGGTCGCGAACCCGTGGGCTCAGGCAATCCTCTCACCTTGGCCTCCCAAAGTGCTGGGATTACAGGTTTGAGCCACCATCCCCAGCCTATTATATATATATATATTTTACCACAATAAAAAAATTTAAAATATTTTGCTATTTGATTTTTGATGAGGCAAATGAATGCCAAGTTAAAGAATCTATTTCCTAGCCTCCCTGCAACTAGGCATGACCACAGGACTAAATTTTGGCCAATAATTCTAAGGTATCATGTGTACATTTTAGGAAGTCTTTAAAAGAAAGGCTAGAATGAGGACAAGATGATTACAGCACAAATACCCATCTTAGATCATGAGACAGATGCTAGACAGGGGTATGGAAGGAGCAAGAGCTCAGCAGCTCAGTTCCCTGCTGGGCCCACTACATGCCACCCTAGCATGCAGACTTCCTACTAATCTCTCTCTCTCTCTTTTTTAGAAAGAGATACATTTTGCTCTAGCTCTTACAGTCTATTCTCCACCCAGCAACTAGAGAGATCCTTTCAAATTTTAAGTCAGATTATATCTCTTTTCTGGGTGGAACCTCAAATGTTTCCTAATTTCACCCAGAGTAAAATACAAAATCTTCAAGTCCTTCAGTATTCCAAAGCCTTTCATGACTTGGCCTCATCTGCTAACTACCTCCCTTTTCCACCCTATTGCAACCCCACTTTTTTCTTTTCTGTTCCTTAAAAAACAGCAAGCATACTTCTGACTCAGGGTCTTTGCATTTACTGTTCTCTCTCTTGAAATACTATCCCTTCACATAACCCAAGATTAACTCCCTCACGCAATTTACAACCCTGATAAATGGTGTTTTATTTTGTTTTTGAGTCAGAGTCTCACTCTATGCCTAGGCTGGAGTGCAGTGGCACACTCATGGCTACTGCAACCTGCTGGGCTCAGGCAATCCTTCCGTCTCTGTCTTCCAAGTAGCTGGAACTACAGGTGCACACCACACACCCAGCTAATTTATTAATTTATTTTAGAGATGAGGCCTCACCAAGTTGCCCAGGCGGGTCTGGAACCCCTGGATTCAGGCAATCCTCTCGCCTCAGGCTCCCAAAGTGCTAGGATTACAGGT
>NW_007218081.1:0-363 GCF_000164805.1 Carlito syrichta
AGTTATCTCTATCATCTTCACCTCTATGTATCTATCTCCTCAAGAGTGATAGTTTATAGTGTCATTTTAGAGAACTGTTTAACAGTTTCTTATAAAATTAAACATATACTTAACTTGTGACCCTATTATTCCATTTTTAGATATTTACCTAAAAGAAATGAAAATATTATCTCCATAAAAAAACTTGTTACAAGAATATCTATGGCAGCCTTTTTCATAGTGGCCGCCAAACTGGAAGTAGCCCAAATGTTTATAAACAGGAGAATATATAAACAAATTGTGATGTATTTATACAATAGACTATTATATCATTGCCGGGCTTGGTGGCTCAGCCTGTAATCCCACGCCTTTGGGAGACTGAGG
>NW_007218082.1:0-357 GCF_000164805.1 Carlito syrichta
GTCATTTTAGAGAACTGTTTAACAGTTTCTTATAAAATTAAACATATACTTAACTTGTGACCCTATTATTCCATTTTTAGATATTTACCTAAAAGAAATGAAAATATTATCTCCATAAAAAAACTTGTTACAAGAATATCTATGGCAGCCTTTTTCATAGTGGCCGCCAAACTGGAAGTAGCCCAAATGTTTATAAACAGGAGAATATATAAACAAATTGTGATGTATTTATACAATAGACTATTATATCATTGCCGGGCTTGGTGGCTCAGCCTGTAATCCCACGCCTTTGGGAGACTGAGGTGAGTGGATTGCCTGAGCCCGCGGGTTTGAGACCGGCCTGGGCAGGCGAGACCT
>NW_007218083.1:0-708 GCF_000164805.1 Carlito syrichta
CCCTTCTGGGCAACTTGGCGAGACCTCATCTCTATAATAAATCAAAAAATTAGCCAGGCGTGGTAGCGCACGCCTGTAGTTCTAGCTACTTGGAAGGTTGAGGCGGAAAGATCACTGGAGCCTAGCAGGTCGAGGCTGTGGTGGCCAGTCTGGGCGACAGAGTGAGACTCCAACTCAAAAAATAAATAAATAAATAAATAAAGACATGTTGTGTATCAAAAACTGGGATCAGCAATAATTAAGTCAATTAAAATGTCACCACACTAACAGTAGTGAGCTTTAAAGCAACAAAGCCCTGACTTTGCTGAGGGAGGGGCATTCCTGCCACAAGAGTTGGGGAGGAAATGGATAAAATTACTTCTATACTTTGTCTTCCCCCTTCCCCACTTGGAGCTTGTGACACCTTTTGGAGCCTGGCTCCATCCCCACATCCATTGGAATACATGGATACCTCCCTCTATCCCTCAACCCCTCAATAAAAAGGAAAGAAAAAATATAAACGTGAAAATCACCTGTAATCCCATCTGCTATCTCCCAGAGATAACCTCTGTTAACATTTCAGGGTATAACCTTCTAGAATTTTTTTCTATGCATATATATACATACATTACAAAAATGGGATCACATCATGCATAATGTTTTGTTACCTATTTCTTCCACTAACAATATATTGTGAACATTAGCACATACAGATACACATCATTGTTT
>NW_007218084.1:0-606 GCF_000164805.1 Carlito syrichta
GAGTTGGGGAGGAAATGGATAAAATTACTTCTATACTTTGTCTTCCCCCTTCCCCACTTGGAGCTTGTGACACCTTTTGGAGCCTGGCTCCATCCCCACATCCATTGGAATACATGGATACCTCCCTCTATCCCTCAACCCCTCAATAAAAAGGAAAGAAAAAATATAAACGTGAAAATCACCTGTAATCCCATCTGCTATCTCCCAGAGATAACCTCTGTTAACATTTCAGGGTATAACCTTCTAGAATTTTTTTCTATGCATATATATACATACATTACAAAAATGGGATCACATCATGCATAATGTTTTGTTACCTATTTCTTCCACTAACAATATATTGTGAACATTAGCACATACAGATACACATCATTGTTTTAAATTGTAGCACCATATTCCGTTGCAGGCATGCCTGTCCCCTAATTTATTGAATAATCCTTTCTCGATGGACAGTTAGGTTTCCAGTTATTTACCACCACAAGTAGTGCTATGATAAATATTATGGTATACATATCTCTGCATACTTGAAGGATACATTTCTAGAAATGGAATTGTTGTATCAAAGATGAAGTACTCTTTAAAAGCTTTTGAGGCAAGGAATAAAGA
>NW_007218085.1:0-729 GCF_000164805.1 Carlito syrichta
TCAGTTAGAGAGAGAGAGAAAAAGAAAAAGGAGATTCACCTCCCCAAGGCAGGGAAAGGGGCCAAAGCCAGGAAGTATGGCGACAGCCATAGCTCAAAAAACACATGGTCACACCAGAGTCTAGAAAGGCAATGGCCCAGCTGATTATTAAACTGTTGAGGTAAATCTTGAATTTAAATAGTGTGAAGTCTATCAAGTTGTTATCTTTTTTTTTCAAGACTGCTTTAGATATGCTAGATCCTTTCCATTTTCCTATAGATTTTAGAATCAATTTGTCAATTTCTGAAAAATAAAAAATATAGGCTGGGTGCAATGGCTCAAGCCTGTAATCCTAGCACTTTGGGAGGCCAAGGCGAGAGGACTCTCTGAGCCCACAGGTTCGAGACCCGCCTGGGCAACTTGGCAAGATCTTATCTCTACAATAAATCAAAAAATTAGCTGGGCATGGTGGTGTGTGTCTGTAGTTCCAGCTACTTGGAAGGCTGAGGGGGAAGATTGCCTGAGCCCAGCAGGTGGAGGCTGCAGTGGCTGTGAGCATGCCACTGCACTCTAGCCTGAGCAACAGAGTGAAACTCCCACTCAAAAAAAAAAAAAAAGTCTGTACTTACTTTGCAGAGTTCTATGTAAAGATTTTCTATATAGTAGCTGGTCATGGTGGCTCATACCTGGAATCCAAGCACTTTTGAGAGCTGAGGCGGGAGGATTGTATGAGCCCAGGAGTTGGAGACA
>NW_007218086.1:0-635 GCF_000164805.1 Carlito syrichta
TTTAAATAGTGTGAAGTCTATCAAGTTGTTATCTTTTTTTTTCAAGACTGCTTTAGATATGCTAGATCCTTTCCATTTTCCTATAGACTTTAGAATCAATTTGTCAATTTCTAAAAATAAAAAATATAGGCTGGGTGCAATGGCTCAAGCCTGTAATCCTAGCACTTTGGGAGGCCAAGGCGAGAGGACTCTCTGAGCTCACAGGTTCGAGACCCGCCTGGGCAGCTTGGCAAGATCTTATCTCTACAATAAATCAAAAAATTAGCTGGGCATGGTGGTGTGTGTCTGTAGTTCCAGCTACTTGGAAGACTGAGGGGGAAGATTGCCTGAGCCCAGCAGGTGGAGGCTGCAGTGGCTGTGAGCATGCCACTGCACTCTAGCCTGAGCAACAGAGTGAAACTCCCACTCAAAAAAAAAAAAAAGAAAAAGTCTGTACTTACTTTGCAGAGTTCTATGTAAAGATTTTCTATATAGTAGCTGGTCATGGTGGCTCATACCTGGAATCCCAGCACTTTGAGAGCTGAGGCGGAAGGATTGTATGAGCCCAGGAGTTGGAGACAAGTCTGGGCAACATAGAGAGACCATGTTCTACAAAAAAACTTTAAAAATTAGCCAGGCATGATGGTTTGTGCCTG
>NW_007218087.1:0-641 GCF_000164805.1 Carlito syrichta
AAGCAGCAGTTGCTTAAGTTAAACTTTCCACACACTCCTCCTTCAGAAGCAAGCAAGTAATCTAAGGCTAAGCGGTTCTGATAGATAGCATTTTGCATCTTGGTTTGCTGTTTGGATGTAAGTTAAGGGCTTTTGCAGGTCTGTTAGCTATAATGCCAACATCCGCCTGTGTTACAGAATAAGGACTTAGGGTGACAAAAGGAGCCCAGATTAGACGAAGCAACTCGCAGCCACAAAGCATCCTGCCCACAAGAGGAAAAAGAGTGCAAGTAGAACCCATTCTCCACACCTCCAGTGGGTTGAGGCGGCTTCCGCCGATCCAATAGCAAAGAGTGAGGCAAGGATTACAGGGATGAGGGGTGGCAATTCAGTACAGCCAAAGAACAGTCTATTTATCCCGTCGGATGGTCGATTCCTTAAGCTTCCACCGCGTGTGGATTAGTCAGCTTCCGGAGCAACTAAAGCAGGGCTGCAGTCCTCTAGGCTCCTTGGGTTGCAACTCATTTCCTCCGAATGGTCAGCTTTCCCGGTGCTGATGGATCAGGCGTACGATCCCAGTCTTGAGAGGCCGGTTTCACTCGGCTCTGGTGAATCCAGGGGGCCACCTCGGCTACCTTTCCTGCAGTGGGGGTGGATAGAAC
>NW_007218088.1:0-1387 GCF_000164805.1 Carlito syrichta
TTTATTTATTTTAAAATAGGACATTTTTGCTTGCTTTTTCAAGACTCATACATAATAATGACAATTTTAAAAACACATGCAATTTTCCAGATTAGCCAATCTCCTCAACCATCCAAGGGAGCATAAGTATAGTAGGCCTGATTTATTTTGCTATAATTTAAACCAATTATCTAAGCTCCAAACATGAAAAAATTAATTTATATGAATAATTGGTTCGGTCTTACAGTTATAAGTAGGTTATGATGTGTCAGTCATCCTATGCCCTCAGAAAGCAATAAAGATACAACTCAAATGTCATATTTTACCTACTGTGAATCACATGAAGATTAGTGAATTGTAAACATATTTGTATGCTCAATAAGCACAGATTCTTCAACATACATTTTAATAACCACATTTTAGTACATTTTGCACATTTCTGTATTATATTGTCAGAAAGATCTAACATAGCTCATCACAGAATATCATTTAAAAATGGCTTTTTTTTCTATGAAAGTTCCACATAGACTTAAACATTCTTTTGTTTTTTGAGAGTCATCATTGATCGAAATAAACATTCAACCAAAAGCTAGATGGATTTAGCCAATGCTGTCTACCAGAAAACCACAAAATTCAATCTTCAGTAAGAGAGGGAAAGTAGTTTCTTTTTTAAGGGCATGTACCTAATGAAATTTATTTTCTCTGAGAAAATAGTGTTGTTAATCACACACTGTTAAAATCACTCCAACACCTACTTGCCTCTTCTTGCTTTCAATGCAAGTTCACATCTCACTGAGAAATTAGAAGCAATCCTAAGAGAATGCCCACAATCTCTGTCTACAACATCTGCACTTACAAACCCTGCCTTCTCCAGGTTAACATGAATGCACTATCCATCCTCCTCTCAGAGGCCAAGCTCTTGATTCTTACACTGAATCCTAATTCACTCACTTTCTCAACAGAAATCACTCCAATGACTGTTTCTCCTAAGTGTTAAAGTTTTTCCTCACTACTAGATTATTCCTATACAAAAAAGTATAATATTGCACATCAAAGAAAAAAGGAAGGAAAGAAAGAAAGAAGAAAGGAAGGAGAGAGGAAGGGGAAAGGGAAGGGGAAAGGGAAAGGAAAAAAGAAAGAGAAAGAGTTTTTTTTAAACTCTCCCATAGCCCTTCTACTGCCTCTCTATTATAAAAGGTCTACCTTGTCAAGACATCTCCTTTAGGCTAGACTTCCTGAAAAGAATTTGTTGTCATACAGAATTCTCACAGAAACTGGAGAGCTAGTGTTTATTATCATAATGAATTATTATAGCCAACCAGAAGACTGAGCTCCAGTTCTGTGAGTAGTCAAGGCAGGGATTAAAGGAATCAGGCTAGATTCCTAGTATCACAGCCACTCCATTCAC
>NW_007218089.1:0-988 GCF_000164805.1 Carlito syrichta
CAGTTCTGTGAGTAGTCAAGGCAGGGATTAAAGGAATCAGGCTAGATTCCTAGTATCACAGCCACTCCATTCACCTCAGGCCAGGAGCAGGTGCAGCTCAAAGGCCCCAACCTGATATCACAGTCCCTTTCCTACAGTCTGACACTCAGCCCTGTTGAATCTCTGTGTACTGTCCTCAAAAGCAATGGCAGTGGGAGTTCATACTTCTGTTTGCCTCGTTTGTTTTCCCGCAGAAAACATTGCTCCAGCAGGCTTGGTGTGTGTACTACCTGGCCATTCATTCAACATGGTTGAAACAATATCATGCTCCTGTTTACAGCAAAACTACTCAACAGTTATCTATACTTACTACCTCCATTTTTATCTTCTTATTCTCTTTTAAACCCACCTAAAAAGACTGTCTCCACCATTCCACTGACCAGCTCAGAAGATGGTCAACGATAACTCACCATTTTTAGTTCCATCTTCATTTTATTAGACCTATAGCTTTTGCCTCCACATATCTCCCTTCTTCTTGAACATTTACTTTACTTGGTCTCTGAAACACCACTTTCTTTCACTTCTCCTTGTACCTCACTTACTATCTCACTCCTCTTCTGTCTCCACCACTGATTCCTGCAACCTCTAAACCTTGAAACACTCCAGGCCTCAGCTCTCAGAACTTCTCACCTAAACTTGCATCAGGGTGATAGCAATAGAGGGCATGACAAGTGATTAGATTTTTGCCATATTTTGGAGATAGAGGGGACAGAATTTCCTGATGGATTGGATTTTGGGCATGAGATAAAGAAAGCAGACAAAGGTCTAAATGATCTCTTTGAGTTTCCTAACTTTAATGGCTCTAAATTACAATTGTGTGTTTTTATCCTTAATATGATTCCCAAATGTACATGCCCAGCCATGACCTCTCTTTTGAAATGAAATACTCATCTCGGCCGGGCTCGGTGGCTCAGCCTGTAATCCCGCGCCTTTGGGAGGCTGAGGTGAG
>NW_007218090.1:0-415 GCF_000164805.1 Carlito syrichta
ACATTTAGGTCTTTGATTCATTTAGAGTTGGTTTTTGTGCATGATGGTAGGTAGGGGTCTTGATTTAATCTTCTACAAGTGGTCAGTTTTCCCAGCACCATTTATTGAATAGGTTCTCCTTTCCCCAGTGGTTGATGATGGAGGTTTTGTCAAAGATGAGTTGGTTGAGAAATTGAGGTTCTGTTTCTGGAAACTCTATCCTGTTCCATTGGTCTATGTGCCTGTTCCTGTACCAAAAACCATATTGTTTTGATTATTATAGGTTTATAATAAAGTATAAAGTCTGGGAGTATGATACCTCCTGCTTTTTTTTTCTTCTGAGGATTGTTTTGGCTATTTGTGGTTGTTTATGTTACCATATGAATTCCTGTATTGTTGTCTCCAGGTCTGAGAAGAATGCTGCTGGTAATTTAAT
>NW_007218091.1:0-1281 GCF_000164805.1 Carlito syrichta
CTTAAAAAACAGAGCATTCATAACATGGGCTGAAATTAGTAGTGTTCATAGTATAGTAGTCATCTGTAGAAAATATTTCCTTTTTAGTTTAGGACTATTTAAACATGTATATTAAAAAACAAGAGAATTTTAGATCTAGGCCGAATGGTGGTGACCCCTTCTATTTCAAAGTCAAGCAAATTGGATCACTGAAGAATAAAATGCTCTAAGATCACACTGCCGGTTAGTGGTAGAACCAGGACTACCACACTCATCTATCAATACCCAAGTTAGGACTTTTCCCACAGTATCTTAATATCTCTAGAAAATAGAGAAGATGGGATCCAAGACCATAAAGACCGGATATTCATAATTATTTCCATTGATAGACTAAGAATATCTATACTGATAATAATCACATAGACTTAATAATTATAAATAAATGAAAGACATCTTTAGTTGGGCCATTGGGTATAGAAGAAATAACAGCAGGGAAGGGATAGTTTCTGCTCCTGGCATACAGAACTGAAACTCTAAATGGCCAGTAGGGTAATTATAGTAAATGAAACAGTGACAATGTTAGAGGTCTGGGAATCAAGTCAAAAGAAAGATTAGGAAACTTTATGTGGCAAGTAGATTCCAGGTGGGGAGAAAGCACCCTGGATGTCCATCTGTTGCCCAGCTAAAATATGCTGAAGCCCTAGATTGCTATACAACAAAATGTTTTATCAAAAGACATTATTTCTCCATAATCTCTCATAAGCACTGATTTCCATTTCCCTGTGGTTCCACTGTGTCTTTTCTTATATTCAATATCTTTTGTAAATTCTTTATTATTCTCTCTTTTATTTTCAAATTTTGCTGAAGCCATGGGGGAAACACATTAGGTGGGAATGGTTGTCTTTAGAGAACTGTTAAAAATCACTTCAAATGTGAGGATATTAAATAGCCTGGACTCTCAGGGACGACAGGTGGCAATTCAACACCTCTTCACTTCTGGTGCCTGGTATGAGCATCCCTGCCATCAGAGCAGAAGCTCTGGCAAAAAAGTGTGTGAACAAAAGCTGCACTTGTGCCCTACACCCAGAAATTGCCACTATTTATATACATTTCTTTACGAGAAAAGAATAAAGGAATAAAAATAGGAGTCACAACCATGTCCACTTAAAAAAATATGTGGTATCATAGTGGACCTTGAACAATTATCATAATACTGTAACAAAGAGATTGGCAGTAGTGGGAAACTGCCAGGGGAGGGGAGGTGGGATTGGCAGTGAGGGAAACTGCTAGGGGAGGGAGGGG
>NW_007218092.1:0-722 GCF_000164805.1 Carlito syrichta
CTGTAGATGTGAATGCCCTCAAGAAATATGTAGTCTAGAATTGAGTAGAGACAAGTGACAAGTGTGATAGTATATATAGATACACAAAAGTGTCACAAACAGGAGGGTCACACAAGCCAATGGGTCCTGGACACACCTAATTCTACCTGTGGCCCTTGTGTTACTAAGTACATTCTTCACTCAAAAAATCTCTGTTGAAATAATACAAAGATGACTCCCCCCCCAAAAAAAAAAATCCCAGAATTTTCTCTTGGAGGGTGGTCTCCTCATAGTACATTTGGAATTTGTTCTTTCAGATCAAACAGTTAACCAAAGTTTTTACTGAAAGTTTTGAGAAGGTTGCATCACAGTTTGAGGAAGAAACATCCTGAGTTGTGGCAAACAAGTGACTGGTTCTTCCATCATGACAATGCACCTGCCCACGCTGTACTGAGTGTTCAGCTTTTGACCAAAAGCAACCTGTTTCCCAACCTCCCTATTCACCCAGTCTCGCCTGGACCAACTTTTTTTCCCCCAGGTGAAAAAAGTCCTCAAAGGGAAACGTTTTGCCAATGTGGAAGAGGTGAAACAAGCATTAAAAGGCATTTTGTGCTAACTCTTTTCAAATTTAGCAATTTTAAAGTCATCATATACATTTTGTGCATCAAAATTGATGACTTCAAAAACTGTTTTGAGTAGTGGAAAAAGCATCTCAACAGGCACATTATATCAAAGGGAGAGTA
>NW_007218093.1:0-810 GCF_000164805.1 Carlito syrichta
AAAACTGGACAGCCATATGCAGAAGAATGAAACTGGTATTTCTTACCATATGAGAAATGAGATAAGAATGGTTCAAAAACTTAAATATGATACCTGACATTATGAAACTATTACAAGAAAACATTGAGCAAACCCTCCAGGACATTGATGGAACAAATATTTTGTGTGTGTGTTTAAGACTTCAAAAGTACATACAACCCAAACAAAAATTGACAAATGGAATTAAATCAAGCTAAAAACTTTCTCCACATCAAAGAAAACTATTAGCAAAGTGAAAAGATAATCCAAAAACAAAATATACATCTGACAAGGGATTAACAATCAGAATATTTAAGAAGCTTAAAAAAACTCAGAGCAAAAAAAAAAGAAGAAAGAAAATCACAAATTAGTTAATTAAAACATTGGCAAAATGCACTATTCACAATAGCAAAAACATGGAACCAGCCCTACCACTCATCAAAAGTGAACTGGATAAAGAAAATGCAGAAGGGGTGACCTGAAGATGGCGACACCATAGGTGGATCTGTGAGATTCTCCAAACGAGAGTTCCCAAAAAGACTATTACTTTTCTTCCTGCACCCCCCTGCCCACCTCCAGCCACACTGGTACGAGGCTTGGGGACTTTTGGTCCCGTGCAAGGCCAGACATTGGTCGGACCATGGCTGCTCCACTATATGTGATTCCTGCTGGCTGGGGAATCCCAAATCCCAGATCCCAGCTCCATCCCTGGCTACATCATCACGACCAGCACCCAGCACCAAGCTGCTGGTCATGCAGGGAGGCTCTGAGTACCCGCCCCTCAGAGATACC
>NW_007218094.1:0-9625 GCF_000164805.1 Carlito syrichta
GGAAATAAACACAAGTCAGAGGTGGCCTGATATTGGTCACATCCACTGTTAGGGATTAATAAATAGCTGCCTATTTCTTATAGAATATATTTATGATGGGGGAAAAATAGCTTCTTTCAGCAAGTACCACTTCATTAAGAGACAGGAACTGAGACATTATCAAATCCTGGTTTGAGTTTGAGCTCCTCCCCCCTCTCTTTATACCCCATACAACTTTATACCCCAGTCCAGCAGCTGTCCACCCTTTGTAAGAACAAATAACCAACAACAGACAGATCTACTGGAAATTGCTGGCATGTCTACCTTTCATTCAGATTTTCACAATACAATATACGCCCAAGGACTGACTTTCTCATGGTCATATAAGTAACACCTTATATTGGGCAAGTAAGAAGAGCCCGAAACAGAGATCAGTACATCTTGAATGAAACTTTGGCCTTATGTTTTAAGCAATAGCCAGGTAGGTATAAGTTAAGTGCAGTCTGATGGAAGAAACCAGGAGAAGACATTATCCAGAAGATATGCCTACTATGTGGGCAAATTCTGGAATAGGGGACACAGAGTGAGAGGGGAGAGCCAACTATTGGTAACAGGAAATGACTACATAAAGTAGAATTTTCAGAGAAATACATTTCACAGGACTAGTAATGGATCAGTTTTGCAAAGTGTCCTTATTTGTTTAAAAACCTGTATGGGGCATTCAGGCTGAGGAGATGGGTACGTTAAGGGAATCTTAAAAGTTATATTTGCTATCTAGGTATGGTGGCCTGTAATCCCAGCACTTTGAGAGGCTGAGGTGGGAGGATTGTTGGAGGCCAGGAGTTTGAGGTCAGCCTGGGAAACATAGTGGTATCCTGCCTTCACAATTTTTTTTTTTTAAATTAGCTGGGCCTGGTGATGCATGCTTAAAGTCCCAACAATGAGGGAGGCTGAGACAGGAGGATCCCTTGAGCTCAGAAGGTTGACGCTGCAGTGAACCAAGATCATGCTATTGCACTCTAGCTTGGGCAACAGAAAAAGACCTTATCTCAAAAAAAGAAAAAAAGTTATATATTTTAAAACTCTGAATGTATGTGTCTATATACTCATGTACTCCCACTTCACGATCTTCTATTTCTTGGCCTGGAATTATTTTCCTTCAAAACTTTGCATCAGAGAGAACTTCCACATCTATAAAACTGAAAATAAAACTTCCATTTACTTGTTATTCTTTTGCTTGCTTTATATTTCTTCAAAGCACTTGCAATTTCCTATCATTATATTATGTTTTTAATCTTTTTTATTATTTATCATTCCATTATAATCCTAATTTCACGGGGCAAAGACTTTGTCTATTGTGTTCACTTTCATATTACCAGTGCCTAGAGCAAGATCATGGTAGGTGCTTAGTGACTGTGGAGATAGTGAATAAATGAGTCCCAGAAAAGATGTTAAAATAGAAGGTGAATATATATGTAGAAGGTTCCAGACTTAAAAGGCAAATCAATGAGTCATCAGCATATAGGTAATAATTGAAGCCACAGGCTCTGAAGAAAGCATAGAGTAAAAAAATGAGAGGGCCTTGGACAGAAACCTGAAAAACTCCAACATTCAAAAACCAGGTTGAAGACAGTCAACTTGAAATTAACACAAAGAAGAAACAGGATTAGGATTAAAAGGAAATCAAAGAAAAGTGTTTAAAGGAAGAGAAAGTGTTGAAGGATGTGGGGAGGTCTTAAGAAGTTGAAGATTTGAGAATATACAAAGGAATTTGTATTATTCAGGGCACTGGTAACCACAGGAAAAACTTCTTTGGTAGAGTGATTAGTTAAAGGTCTTGTGAATGTGTGTAGAAATGTGATGGAGAGATGAGAAATGAGAAGGAGCATTTTTGAAAACTCTTTGATATACTTGGCTAGAATGAGAAGAAAACTAATAGAGAGTTAGCTGAAGATGAGGAATCAAGTAAAAAAAAATTAATTCTTTTTTTATATATTTAAAAGTCAATAGGAAGGGTAAACTTGGTATGGAGAGGCGAAAAACACAATAAAGACCGGAAGTAGTCGTATGGAAGGTTGATTTTTAGATCTTTTTGGAATTGTCACACTTCTTTCCACAGAGACTATACTAGTTTACACTCTCACCAACAGTGTGAAAGTGTTCCCTTTTCACCGCATCCTCTCCAGCATCTATTGTTGTTTGAGTTATTGATGATGGTCATTCTGACTGGAGTTAGGTGGTATCTCAAAGTAGTTTTAATTTGCATTTCTTTGATGACTAGTGAGGCTGAGCATTTTTTTATGTATCTGTTGGCTGTTCATATGTCTTCTTTTGAAAAGTATCTATGCATATCTTTTGCCCACTTTGTGATGGGGCTGTTTGTTTTTTTCTTTTTGTCACATTTGAATTCCTTGTAGATCCTAGATGTTAGGTCTTTGTCAGACTGGGAATATACCTGAAAGAACTCAAATCACTCTATGAAAAATATACCTGCACATGTATGTTTATCACAGCATGTACACAGTAGCAAGAACATGGAACCAACCAAGCTGCCCATCAAAAGAGGACTTGCTAGGTACATATACACGATGGAATGTTACGCAGCCATAAAGGACAAAATCATGAACTTCGCAGCAACCTGGAGGGACTTAGAGCCTATAATACTGAGTAATATATCACAGAAACAAAGAAGTGAGTATCATATGTTCTCACCTATAAGCAGACCTTGAAAAATTATTGTAATACTATAAGGAAAGGATTGGCAGTGGTGGGGGGGGAGGCGGATTGGCAGTAATTGTAATCTGCTGGGGGAGGGGGGACATACCTCATCAACAAGGGTACCTGTGTAATGAACATTTGCATACTTAACCCTGAATTATACCCCATGTCTTTAAAATAAAAAAAATTAAAAGGAAAAAAAAGACAAGAAGTAATCATTAGAATAATTTTCCCGAGGAACCAAGATGGCTGAAAACCCAAAGCACAACCAGAGACATCACTCAATATATATGAAGAGACAACTTCTCCATAGCAACTAGAGTGACAGAAGATCCACATGTGGATAGGTTTGTGTTCTGGGTAAGTGAAAGGCTAGGGCAGCTCCATCTGATGATTTCTCTTTTTTTCTAAAGTAGAAGAAAATCATCTGTGAGAATTCAAAGGAGTGAGATTATTGGAGAAGGTTTGAAAAAAACCATTGTGGAAAGCAGAAGTATGAGCTGACCAATGAATAGTAGGAAAATTGTAGGGTGATGTTGAGGGGCCACTTGACTTTGGCGAAGCTTGAGTTTGTAAAGGAATCAGTCGACTTTGCTGTATCCTTACCTGTGCTTAACTTTCCAGTAGCAGACACAGAGAAAACAGAGAACTGTGTTCATCCAGGGTTGGAATTTGATGACAAGTTTGTGACAAAAATATTAATGAGTAAAGGAGTGTAAGATGTTAGAACAATTACAATAACAAACCATAAAAATCTAAACTGTTTAGGAGGGGAGTGAAGAGAGTAGAGGTTCTCCAAATTGAGATAAAGTATGAGTCAGTGGCCAGGCAGACCCAAATCAGTCAAAGATACATTATGGGGGGAATAGTTGGACAAACAAGCTGTAAAAAGGATTTTGGTATAAGAACAGGATGTTTGAATTGGTGATTTTGGAGGTGAGAGAGATAATTATATTTTGTGACAAGGCACACTTGTTCAGAGCCAGACTGGCATCATGATCCACAAAATCCTCCTTCTAAAGGAGAACATTTGTCTCAAAATCTAGGCCAACATGTAGCCAGAAATTGAAGATGAAGAGGCCTCGTCAATGTATAGAAAAAGGTTGCCAAGGCAGGCTCTGGCACTGGCACGCAAATGGATTCAAACCAAATAAGTAACAAACACTAAATTGTAACACGTATTGGCACTACTTGGTGAAGAGAGATTGCTAGAGGTTGAATGCCTAACATAGGCTGTTTGAGGCTCTGCTTAAACCTGGGTACGCTCATGCTTCCTAACCTGTGCTTTCAGGTGGCAGACAGCTCTAGGTGGTGAATGATGCTCTTTTCCATCAATAAAATGATGTGCCAAGGATAGCCAACCACTGGTCTGTAGAATGAGTACAACTAATCTCTCAGTGCCTCAAGCAGAGAGAGTAGAGGACTATAGTTTCCCTTGAAGATCACAGAACTTGCTGAAAACAAGGAAGGGCCTGTCCCAGTTTTGTTTTTGTTCAGCAGCAAACAGAGCCACTTGTCAGGCTGACAGTCCCTCCAACTGCCACTGTTGCAATAGTTTGAAAGAGGGTAGAGGGAAATAGAGGAAAGAGACATTAAAAGGAAAATGTCACCATTTTCAAATGCCATATTATTTGACAGTTCCTCTTTATGTTGCAACAGCTGCTTAACATGACAAACGATGGCTTTAATAAAAATGCACACAAGGAGATGCAGCACCAGAAAATGAATAATGGAGCTTTCTATCCTGACATGTTGTGAAGTATATTCACTCAGCAATGAATAAGACCTTGGTAACTGTGTGTTTCCAGTTGCTCTCAGACAACCTCTGGAGGTGGATGGCCCTGTGTCAGTCAGGTTTCAGTTGCTGAAAGCAGAATACATTGTAACTGGTTTTAGCAGAGAGGTGTTTAGTGTAGGACATTCAATGACTTGCCCAATCATTGAGACAGCAGACCAAACAGGTTGAACTTTTAGAAAGCCACACTATAGAACTGGAGCCATCAAAAGTTTCTCTTTTACAACCCAAAAGCTGCCATCTCACCCAATCAAAGCCACCAAAATCAGGAAGCCATTACTATCAGGAAATGACTGGCTTTGAAAAGCTGTCTTGACAAAGAAGCCATACCATGTTTGCCTATGTGACCAACACCGACATGGATACCCCTATTCATGTCTCTGGATACCAGAGACCACGAGTACTTAGGTCCTTGGATTTCTGTTTTTTTGCCCCTGAAAGGCAAAGACTTCTAAAATGGTATTTGACAAGAGGAATAGTGGCAATAGTAACAGCAGCAGCAACAGGTGGTTTTTGTACAAGTAATTTAAGTATAGAAAGTTACATACAAGGTGTGGTGACTAGATTGGGGCTGGTAGGGTTTTGTGGTTTTAAGAACACAAATCTTGCTTTGGGAATGGATGACAATGCCATTACTGGTGTGGTTAGGAGGAGGAAGAGAAAGAGAATAAAGAAGATGGTGGGAAAGGTGAGGCTGTAATGACAACTCAACCTGTCCTCAGCCCCAGGTCTGCAGAAAACAGAGCATCCCTGAAGTTTTTATAACCATGTATCTTCATACTTCACTTCCTGTCTTGTCACCTCTGTATAGTCACATAAGGGTAAGACAGCTACTAGCCATTGAAAAATTCCAAATCACTGTTCAGAGTTAGATGTGTCAAGTCAAGAAAAGCTATAGTGCAAAGCACATCAGTGCTGCAGAAGAATCAGGAATGGGGGGAGATTGAACTCATGGGGTTATTTGGAATTATGTAAAGAAAGGCTGTGTTTGCAGGGGACTGCACACTTGTACATGTCATTGATAAAGTCATGAAGATATTCTATTGCTTGATTTATCACGTTAGGAACACAGATATTATTTAGGAAATAAATAAAACAGAAAAAAGTGACACAGAAAATTATATGTAAGCCATTGTGGAATTTTACTCAATATTTACGATCACCTCTTATGTGCAAGTTATAAACAGAATAATAGTATTTTATCTGTGCCCTCAAGGAATTAAGATATTCATTGATTTTTATCAGAGCTATCACCAGGAGGAATTTAAAAGGATACAATATTTCACCTTGTATTATTTTTCAATATCTAGAAGAAAATATTTCCTTAGTATTATTTTTCAATATCTAGAAGAAAATATTTCCTTACTACAGCTGGTCACTATGTGTAAAAGGTTAAAGGCCCTTTAGCACTGTGCTGTAAGGAATTGAAAGAAAAATAAATACTGTGTCACTATACTCAAAGAGATGATAGTCTACTTGAAGAGCCAGAACACACCAGGGAAATAGTACACATTTTAATTGTTAAAGACTTAGTAGAATAGAGGATACAAGGGAGTCAATTTCTCATTGCTAAAGGAAAGATATATGGAGTAAATTCTATAGTAATTCTGTAGCTAAGAGAAATGAAAGATCAGTGTAGGGTTTTATTTTGTTTGTTTTTTTTTAATAAAGGAGGTAAGATTTAAGTTCTCTTGAAGAAATGACAGAATTGGCCCTGATAGACAGGAAGAATCAGTTTATTCTGAATAAGAGAAGCTACATAGGCAAAAGTGTAAATGGAAAACAGTGATTGTCATTTGATTGACATGAGAATTGAAATGAGAGTTGGTAGGATATTTATGGGAAAATGATTTTATCAAAAATACAATTTTTACTAGCTGGAAAATGCTGAGTTTTTAATCATAAACAGCTATGAAGTCCAAGATAAATAATGTTTAATACTGGGGGTGCCAACAAAATGTATACACATTTTAAGAGATATTAAGAGTCATTTGCTATAATCAAAAGTGTCTGGATGCTTATGGTCACCACTTTGAGCACCTCATATAATTGTAAAAGTCAGACGTGACTTGTATTCATCTTACTGAGTATTACAATTTTAACACAATTTTTTCTTTCTTAAGATATGTATGCTTTTTTGGCACTCTCTGTATGTTAAGTAAGCACTGGAGCTAATGATATTCCAGAGGAGACCAGCATAATATTGTTCAGAATCAAGTGAATATGAGTCTGGTGAAGAAGAGCTGGTTTTGTTTGTGTTTTCTAATCTTTCTTCTCTTTGTATTTTTATAGTTCTCTATATTAAAACGCACCCTCCCAAAAGGGTAATTATGCTGTAGGTAAAATATCTCTAAAGATAAAATATTTTGTGTGTGCCTACATAATTTTTGAGGATTTTCAGAGTAAGGTAAACTTGAAAATGAAAAAATGCATTTTGAAACCATGTAAAAGAAATGTAAAAGAGGAGGTGCCTTGATATACCTAGTACCACTAAGGTAGAAGTTGAGGAGGGCACAATGGAACAAAACCATAAAAAATGAAATGGACAAGCCATGACACAAACAAGCAAGCAAGGGGTGGAGGAGAATCAGTATCTAGAGTTGCCACGATATGTTACATATAGTACCCAAATTCCAACAAAAATTATGAGACATAAAAAGAATCAGCAAAGTTAACTACACATAAGAAAAAATACAGGCAATGGAAACCACCTCTGAGAGGGCTCAGAGTTAGCAAATATGTAAAACAGAATAATTATATTAAAAAAGCTAAAGAAGACCATACAAAAGAAGTATGGTATGATGACAATGCCTCAATCCAATAGAGAATATTCATAAAGATATATATATATATTTTAAAAAGAACCAAATGATAATTATGTATTTGAAAAATAAGGTAATCTAAATAAAAATTCACCAGAAGGGCTCAACAGTAGACTCTAACTAGCAAAAGAGATAATCAATGAGTTTGAACATGGATTGATTAAAATTATGAAATCTGGAAAACAGAGAAAAAGAATGAAGAAAAGTAAACAGAGAAATAAAGAAATATGTGACACCATTAAGCACATCAATTTACATATAGTTGGGACACAAAAGGAGAGGAAAAGGAGAAAGGAGAGGAGAAAATATTTGAAGAATTAGTGATTGAAAACTTCAAAAACTTGATTAAGAAACTAATGTACACATCTCATAAGTTTAAAAAATTTCAAGTATGATAAACACAAACACATTCACACCCAGACACATCACTTTTTTAAAATATTGAAAGGTGAAAACAAAAACAATCTTAAAAACAGCAAGAGAAATCTGACAGTACATACAAGAAATCCCCATTAAAATAAACAGATGACTTTTCATCAGAAATGATGGACACTGGAAGGCAATAGAATGACTTTTATCTAATAAAACTAACACAAAACTAACATTAAAAAAATCAAGGTGAAGTAAGGCATGTTGGCTCATGCCTGTAATCTCCGCACTTTAGAAGGCCAAGGGAGAAGAATTGCTTGAGCCTAGGAGTTCAAGACCAGTTTGGACAACATAGGATAGCCTTGGAAATACACACACAAAATTTTTTTAAATTAGCCTGGAGTGGTGGTGCATACCTGTAGTCCCAGCCACTCAGGAGACTAAGGCAGAAGGATCACCTGAACCCAGGAGGTCAAGGCTACAGGAATCTGTGATCATGCCACTGCACTCCAGCCTAGTGACAGAATGAAACCTCAATTCAGAAGAAAAGATAAAAAGAAGGTAAAAACAAGGAGCTTTCCCATGAAGATCAAGAACAAGAAAAAGTTTTTTCCTCTTGCCATTCATTTTAAATAGTATACAAGAAGTCCTACCTACTTAATGCAAAGTCAAGAAAAGGTAAAAAACCTATAAATAGAGAAAGAAGAAATAAATCTGTCTTTTCAGATGACATGACTGTTTATATAGAAAATCTGAAAGAATCAACAGAAAACTCCTGAAACTAGTAAGTGACTGTAACAAGGTTGCAAAATATAAGGTTAGTACTGTGGTTTGAATATTTATTCTCTCCCAAACTTATTTTGAAATTTAATCCCCAATGTGGCAGTGAGAGGTGGGGCATTTAATAGATGATTGGTCATGAGGGATCTGCCCCCATGAATGCATTTACCCATTCATAGATTAGTGGGTTAATAGGGTAATGAATTACTGGATTATCATTGGAGTGAAACTGGTGGTTTTATAAGAAGAAGGGAGACCTGAGCTAGCACATCAGACCCCTTCCATGTGATGCCCTACACCATCTCAGGATTCTGTAGAGACTTCCCACCAGCAAGAAGATGCTCACCAGATGCAGCCCCTCAACTGTGGACTTACTAACCCCCAGGACCATAAGAAATACATTTTGTTACTTTATAAACACCCAGTTTCAGGTATTATGTTATTATCAACAGAAAGTGAACTAAGACAACATAAATAAGTTCATTGCTTTCCTATATAATAGTAATGAACAAGTGGAATTTGAAATTAAAAGCATATTATTTACATAAACACCCTCCAAAATGAAATAATTATAAATCTAACAAAATATGTACAAGATCAGTATGAAGAAAAATACAAATCTCTTTAAATCAAAGAACTAAATAAATGGAGAGCTATTATATGCTTATGAATAGAATGACTTAATAGTGCTAAGTTGTCATTATCTATAGATTCAATGCAATGCCCATAAAATTCCCAACAAGTTATTTTGTAAATATCTGCAAACTGATTCTAAAGTTTGTATGGAGATACAATATATAGATCCATAATAGCCAACTCAATATTGAAGGAAAATAACAAAGTTGGAGAACTGGCACTACCAAACTTTAAGACTTGTTATAAAGCTACCATAATTAAGAAAGTGTGGTATTGTTAAAATAATAGACAAATAGATCAATGGAACAGAATTGTGATTCCAGAAATAAATGCACATAAATATAGTCAGCTCATACTAGATAAAGGGGCAAACGAAATATACTAGAGCCGCCGGGCTCGGTGGCTCAGTCTGTAATCCCGCGCCTTTGGGAGGTTGAGGTGAGTGGATTGCCTGAGCCCACGGGTTCGAGACCCGCCTGGGCAGCGAGACCTCATCTCTACAATAAATCAAAAAATCAGCTGGGGA
>NW_007218094.1:9675-51787 GCF_000164805.1 Carlito syrichta
CAAAAAAAAAAAGAAAGAAAAAAGAAATATACTAGAGCAAAAATAGCCTTTTTTTTTTTTTTTGAATTAGAGTCTTACTCTGTCACCCAGGCTGGAGGGCAGTGGCACACTCCTGGCCAATGCAGCCTTGACCTGCAGGGCTCCTGCTATCCTTCTGCCTTGGCCTTCCAAGTAGCCGGAACTACAGGTGCGTGCTACCACGCCCAGCTAGTTGATTCATTTATTGTTTAATTGTAGAGATGAGGTCTCTCCAAGTTGCCAGGGTGGGTCTCTAACCCATGGACTCAGGCAATCCTCTCATCTCAGCCTCCCAAAGTGCTGGGATTACAGGTTGAGCCACTGAACCCAGCAAAGATAGTCTTTCAACAAAAGATGCTGGAACAACTGGGCATCCACATGCAAAAAAAAAAAAAAAAATGAATCTAGATACAGAATTTACACCTTTCACAAAAACTTACTTGAAGTGGATCACAGACATTAATGTAATTCAAAACTATAAAAATCTCTCAAGAGATCATAGGAGAAAATATTTATGACCTTAAGTCTTGCAATAACTTTTCAAATACAATGTCAAAGACACAATACATGAAAAAAAAAAGAATTAATAAGCTGGACTTTATTAAAATTAAAAATTTTGAGAGAGGGATCCAAGATGACCACCATTCAGCAGCAGATCAGTGCCTCTCTTGCCATGGGAGGCAGAGGGTAGGGACCCAGCTGCCAATAGACACAGGCATCCTGAACAATTTTGGACAGATGAATCAACCTGCACACAGCAGAAGTCTCTTGGCTCACACAGAAACCAGAAAGCAGGGTGCCACACTGACAGACACTAGAATCTGGGTGCCCTATCTCTCACTCTGGGTCAATTCTCCTGCTCCCAATCATGTGTGAGTCATTGGTCCCACAGAGGAGGAATCCTGATCAAGACACAGTGGCAGGTGACCATGGTCCAAGCAGAATGGAGACAGCCCCTGAGTGCACAACTTCTACCAGCAGAGCCCAGAAGCTGGCACCTAGGCCAAGAAAGCTTGCCTGTAGATTGCACTTGGCTGGTGCCTGCCACCAACATCTGATGACCAATCCCCTCCCCCATTAGGAAGTATCTCCTGCCAGCCTCAGGAACCTATAAAGAAGATTCTCCCATGGCAGGGAGTTTGCTCTCTTTCAAGTGCTGAGAGTAGACTTGAATAGGGAGGAAGTGACATGAAAGACACCTGAAGTCTTTCCCAGTGGGAAGGTTTCTGGACTGCAAACCTCAAACAACAGACAGGGGACCCATCCCCTCACCCCTTCCCACAGAGAATTTGCAATGGGGGCTGGAAAACAGCCAGACCAGACTGGCTTCAAGAAAAGCTCTTCAGCAGAATAACCTTTATCAGGGTAGAGCCTGGAGTAGAAATGACTACTCCTCTCTCTTTCATTGAGTGATCTATATTGAATGACAGAAAAGGTCCTAGAATAGAAAGAAATTAACTAGCTTTAAAACAACAAAACCAAAGAAAAAAGATAAAGAAGAGTTGCTTTTCACACACAAGGAATAATCAACAAAGAAACACAAGGAATCCTGAATCTTAAAAAGACAGTACCCAAAAAATGGTTATCAGTGCACAAACATCGGAAGCCCCCCAGAATGGCCTGTCCTGGATGACATTTACAGAACTCAGAGATAGAATGACTAAAATGAATAAAGAGAACCATGAGAAAATAGAAGTGAAACTCACCAAAATTGTGCAGGAAGTAAAAGAGGAGTTGACTAATTTCAGAAAGACCCATACTGAAATACTGGAAATGAAGACCTTCATTCTGGAATTTGAAAGTATAACAACAAGCATAGGAAGCCAGATCAATTAGGCAGTAGAAGGAATCTCAGAGCTTGAAGACCAAAATATGGAACTAACCCAGTCTGTCAAAAACATAGAAAAAAGGCTAAAAAAAATTTAAAAAAAAAATGAGCAAAGCTTCTGAGAGGTGTGGGACTATGCCAAGTCAAGTCTATGTCTAACTGGTATCCCTGAGAACACCATGAAACAAGCATTGCATGAGGTCATCCAAGAAAATATCCCACATCTCATTAGATGCTTTCATTCAAGTACAAGAGATTCAGGGAACCCCTTTAAGGTATCACATGAGAAGACCATCCTCATGACACATAAAAATTCACCTTCATAAAATAAGCATGAAAGAAAAAATCCTAAAGGCAGCAAGAGAGAAAGGTCAAACCACCTAGTGTGGAAGACCCATCAGAATTGTTCCAGATTTATCTGCAAAAACATTTCAAGCCAGAAAAGACTTCCATTTTTAACATTCTCTAAGATCAGCAATTCCAGCCAAGAATTTTCTACTCTCCCAAGATAAGCTTAATTAGTGATGTAGAATTGAAATCCTTCCCAGACATCCAGTCCTTAAGAGAATATGCTGCCTCCAGGTTAGCCCTTCAGGAGATGCTTAAGAAGGTGTTGAATGCAGAAACAAAAGAATGGTCATACAAAAGTACAGGCAAGTAGAGTTAACATAGCATACAGCTCATTCATGAAAATGAAAATATACACATGTATAAATACAAAAGTAAAAAGAAAGCAAAGCAACCCACTAAAAGCCCTATGACAAGAATAAACTCTCACATTTCAATATTTAATTTGGGTGTTAATGAACCGAATGTGCCATTGAAGAGGTATAGAGTGGCAACCTAGATGAAAAAGCATGATCCAACATTCTGCTATCTCCAGGAAATTCATCTCACTGCAAAGGCTCAAAGTTAAAGGCTGGAAAATAACTTTTCAGGCAAATGGAATGCAGAAAGAAGCAGCGATAGCTATTCTGATATCAGACAAAGCATAAAAATTTGAAAAGGACATGGAAGGACACTAAATGATGATAAAAAGGCACAATCTATCAGCAAAAAAAAAAAAAAAAAATTCATCTTAAACATGCACCCAACAGAAGAGCACCAGGTTTTATAAAACAATTACTAAGTAAACTAAGAGAGGACATTGACACACACAATCATAGTTGGAGACTTCAGTACCCCTCTAACAGCCCTAGACAGAAAATTGAGGCAGAAAACCAATAAGAAGATTGAAACCTTAACTCAACACTCAATTGGATGGATTTAATATACATCTACAGAGCTCTCCACCTGTCAACTACAGAGCATACATTCTACTTATCAGCACAAGGAATGTTCTCCATGATTGATCACATTCTTGGACATAAAACAAATATGAAAAAATTTCAAAAGTTTGAAATAATACCATGCATATTCTCAGATCACAGTGGAATGTAAATAAATACCACCACCAACAAGATCCTCCAAATCACACAAGACATAGATACTAAACACCATGCTGCTGAATGACTTCTGGGTTAACACAGAAATAGAGACAGAAATAAAAAGATTTCTGAAACATATGAAAATGAAGACACATCTTATCAGAATTGCTGGGATGCTATTAAGGTACTGTTGAGAGGAAAATTCATAGCATTGTATGCATATATTAAGAAAATAAAAAGATCACAAGAAAACAGCCTATTGTCACACCTAAGAAAACTGGAAAGGCAACATCATCTAAATTCTAATTTCAGTAAAAAATTCAGATCACTAAGATAAAGTCACAATTGCAGGATATAGAAGACAAAAATATCATAGAAAGGATCAACAAGAAAAAAACGCTTGTTCTTTGAAAGGATAAATAATATTGATGGACCTATAGTAAGAATGACTAGAAAAAAAAAGAGAAAGTCCAAATAAACACAATTAGAAACAAAAAAGGCGATGTTACAACTGACCCTGAAGAAATTAAAAAGATTAACAGAGGTTACTATGAACATCTCCATGCAAATAAACTAGAAAGTCTAAAGGAAATGGAGGATTTCCTAGCATCACACAGTCCTCCAAGGTTAAAAAAAGAAGAAATTGAAACTCTAAACAGACCAATAGCAATCCAGGAAATCAACTCAGTCATAAAAAACCTCCCTGCCAAATAAAAGCCCTGGACCAGATGACTTCCCAGCTAAATTTTACAAGACATACAAGGCATACAATATAATTTATAACACATACCAATCTTACTGAAAGTATTCCAGGCAATGGAGAATGATGGAATTTTCCCTAGCTAACATTATACTGACACTCAAACCTGGCAAAGACTCAATAAGGCAAAATAATTATGTGCCAATCTCCTTGATGAACATAGATGCAAAAATTCTCAACAAGATTCTAGCAAATAGGATCCAACAACACACCTCAAGGATAATCCACCGTGATGAAGTGGACTTCATTCCTTGGATGTAGAGCTAGTTCAACATTTGCAAGACCAAAAATGTAACTCAACACATTAACAGATATAAAACCAAGAACCACACGATTATCTCATTAGACACAGAAAAGGCATTTGACAAAATCTAGCATCCCTTCTTGATAAAGACCCTGGAACACCTAGGCTTGGAAGGAATATTCCTCAAAACAATAAGATCCATCTATGATAAACCCACAGTCAACATTTTGCTTAATGGGCAGAAGCTGGAAGTATTCCCCCTAAGAACTGGAACAAGACAAGAATGCCCACTCTCACTTTTCTTCTTCAACATAGTGCTGGAAGTCCTACCCAGAGCAATCAGGCAAGAGAAGGAAATTGGGAAATAGGAAAAGAGGATGTTAAGCTGTCCCTCTTAGCAGATGATATAATTTTATACCTAGAAAACCCCAGGGAAGCTGTCAGATGCCTCCTCACACTGATAAGTGACTTTGATAGTCTCAGCTTACATCAGCATGCAAAAAACAGTTGCATTTCTATACACCAGCAACACGCAGATGGAGAACCAAATAAAAAGTACAATCCTATTCAAAATAGCCACACAAAAAAAAATTAAATGCCTTGGCATCCACCTAAGAAGTGAAGGACATCACCAGAGGAGTGAAAGACCTTTATAATAACTACAAAACGCTGCTCAAAGAAATCAAGGATGACACAAACAGATGAAAAAACATTCCGTGCTCATGGATTAGAAGAATCAATATTGTCAAAATGTTCATCCTACCCAAGGCAATCTACAGATTCAATGCAATACTCATCAAGTTACCAGCATCATTTTCACTGACCTGTAAATGACAATACAGAAATTCATATGGAAACAAAAAAGAGCAAGAATAGCCAAAACAGTCTTTAGCAAGAGGAACAAAGTGGGAGGTATCATACTTCTAGACTTTATTACAAAGCTAGAGTAACCAAGACAACAAGGTATTGGTATAGAAATAGGAACATAGGCCAAAGAAACAAGAGAGAGATTCTGGAAGTAAAAACACAGTCTTTCAACCAATTCCTCTCCAACGAAGCAATCAATAACAATCATTGAGAAAAGGAAACCATATTTAGCAAATTGTGCTGGGAAAACTGGCTAACCACATGCAGAAGAATGAAACTGGACCCCCACCTATCACCATATATCAAAATCCACTCATAATCAATTAAGGACCTAAACTAAATGTAAAACTTCAAACTATAAGAATCCCAGAAGAAAATGTAGGAGACACCCCTAAGGATATCAGAGTAGGTAACAAATTCATGACCCAGCCTCCAAAAGCAAATGCTACAAAAGCTAAGACAGGTGGGACCTCATCAAACTGAAAAGATTTTGCACAGTAAGCAAAACCATCAAGAGAGTAAAAAGACAACCTACAGAATGGGGAAAAAATGCAAATTATGCATCTGATAAAGGTCTAATATCCAGGATCTACAAGAAACTCAAACAAAGTGAAAGGAGAAAAACAAACAACTTCATTAAAAAGTGGGCAAAGGACGTGAACAGACACTCAAAAGATGACATACACACAGCCAACAGATGCATGAAAAAATATTCAGCCTCGCTAATAATTAGAGAAATACAAATCAAAACTGCAATGAAGTGCCACCTACCTCTGGTAAGGATGGCTGCCATTAGTAAGTAAAAAAAACAAGAGCTGGCGTGGCTGCAGAGAAAAGAGAACACTTCTACATTGTAGGTGGGAATGTAAGCTAGTTCAGCCTCTATGGAAAGTAGTGTGGCAATGTCTAAAAGAACTAAAAATCAATCTACCATGTGATCCAGCAATTCTTCTGGGAATATTCCCAGAGGAACATAAATTGCTCTACCAAAAAGACACCTGCATATGCACGTTTATTTCCACACCATTCACAATAGCAAAAAACATAAAACCAAGCCTTTTGCCCATCGAAAATGGGCTAGATAAATAAAATGTGATATGTATACACAATAGAGTATTATGCAGCCATAAAGAAGAACAAAATCATGGACTTAGCAGCAACTTGAATGAAGTTGTAGACCATCATACTAAGTGAACTATTACAGAAACAATTGAATACCACATGCTCTCACTCATAACTGGGCTCTGAACACTAATCACAATAGCACAGTGGTGAGATTGGCAGTTACTATGCATTTCTAGGGGAGGGAGGAGAGTAGGGGAGGCATGTGACAAGCAAAAGGTACTTAGTCTCCTACCAGGAGAAGTGAGGGCCGAACTTAATCTGCGGGAAGCCTACTTATATAGTAAATCCTCACTTGTCCCCACAACTGGATAACAAATAAATTATTTAAAAGCTTCTACTCTGCCAAAAATACAGTCAAGAGAAGAAAACGGCAAGCCATAGATTGGAATAAAATATTTGCAAAGAGCCTGGCATGGTGGCTCACACCTGGAATTCCAACACTTTGGGAGGCTGAGGCCAGAAGATTGACTGAACCTAGAAGTTTGAGACGAGCCTGAGCAACATGGTGAGACCTCATTTCTACAATACTGTAAATCAAAAAAATTTAGCCTGTCATGGTGACACCTGTAGTTCCACCTACTTGGAAGACTGAGGCAGAAGGATCACCTGAGCCCAACAAGTCAAGGCTGCGGTAGCCATGTTCATGCCACTGTATTCCAACCTGGGTGACAGAGCGAGACTCTTACTTAAAAAAAAAAAAAATCCGGCTGGGCTCTGTGGCTCAGCCTGTAATCCCAGCGTTTTGGGAGGCCGAAGTGAGTGGATTGCCTGAGCCCACGGGTTCGAGACCCGCCTGGGAAACTTGGTGAGACCTCATCTCTACAATAAATTAAAAAAAAATTAGCCAGGAGTGGTTGTGTGCACCTGTAGTTCCAGCTACTCGGAAGGCTGAGGCGAAAGTATCTCCGGAGCCCAACAGGTCGAGGTTGCAGTGCCGGGAGTGGCCACTGCACTCCAGGCTGGGCAATAGAGTGAGACTCCAACTCAAAAATAAAATAGATAAATAAATAAATAAAATAAAATTCAACTACAAAAAAAAAAAAATCACACACACATATAACCCAAGTATAAATGGACAAAAGACATGAACAGGTACCTCACTAAACAAGATATACAGATGGCAAATATGCTCCATTTCATATGTCATCAGGGAAATTAAAATTAAAACAATAATGAATAACACAACATACCTGTTATAATGACCATGGTTCAAAACACTAGTGACACCAAATGTTGGCAAACATGTGGAGCAACAGGATCTCTTATTCATTGCTGATGGGACTGCAAGATGGCAGACCTGCTTAGGAAGACCGTTTGGCAGTTTGTTAAACAATTAAACATTCAATCTAGCCATTACTCTCTTTGATATTTACTCAAATGAATTGAAAACTTATGTTCACACAAAACCTGTACATGGATGTTTGTAGACCTTTATTCACAACTGCTGACAGTTAGAAGCAACTAAGATGTCCTTTAGGAGGCGAATGGATGAATAAACTGTGGTACATCTAGAAAATGAAATATTATTACATGCTAAAAAGAAATGAGCTATACAAGCCATGAATAGACATGGAGAAAACTTAAATTCATATGACTGAATGTGGAGGCCAAAATAAAAAAGTTGCATACTGTATGATGTCAACTATCTAACATTTGAAAAAAGGAAAACTATGAAGACAGTGCAAACATCAGTGGCAATCAAGGGTTGATGAAGGAGAGGGATGAACAGTCAGACCACAATGGAAAAGGCAAATATTACTGATAAAAGAAATTATGTAAAAAAAACTGCACATCCCTATTCCTTCTTTCTTCTTTTAACTGATTTCTAAAATAATTGCAGAACACAATATGTAAATATTTGTGTTGTGACTATAAGATATAGAAATGTAATATATCTAACAGTAACAGTGAAAGAGCTCAGTGGGAGCAAAAATGTATTGGAGTCATGAAATGACACCGGTAACTCAGTTTCATGAGAACAAGCAAAGAAAACAAGAAATGGTAAATAAGATGGTTAATACCACAAATTCTATAAATATATATTTGCTCGTCTTTCTTTTCTCAACTTTTATAAAAGTCATATAATTAAATAATAATTTATAAAAATATATTGTTGAGTTGTAACATATACAGATGTAATATGTATAAGAATAATAGCACAAAAGTGGGAATGGGCATATGGCTATATAGGAGTAATATTTCTTTATCTCACTAGAATTAAGTTGGTATAAATCTGATGTCGATTATGAAAATTAAGATATATATGGCAAGCCCTAGAGCAACCACTAATAAAATATTTCAATAAAATGAATGAAAAAATTAAAGGAATTAAAATGTTACACTAGAAAATTTCACTTAATGCAAAATAAAGCAGTAAAGGGGGAATAGCGGAACAAAAAGACATGAATCATACAGATAACAAAAAGTAAATTCAATTAAATCACTAATAGCATTAAATGTGAACAAATTAAATAATCTAATCAAAAGACTGAGAATGCTATACTGGATAAAATGATAAGACCTAACTACATGCTATCTATGAGAGACATTTTAGAAACAAATAGGTTGAAAATATAAGAGTAGAAAAATATATATCATATTAACAGGAGTAAAAAGAGTTTTGAATGACTGTCCTATAAAACATACCTTAAAACAACAAAATACACCATAGATCTGTTTTACAGTGGGTAAGTCTATGCAAACCAACCCCTAAAGTCCGAGGAAGCTGAGAAGATGAAGAAAGAGGCTGACGTATTCAGTTTTTTAGTAAGAAACATTTAATGGTGACTTACAAAGAGAATCCATGATGTGTTTCAGGTGGTGGTGAGACAAGATGGTGAATTCTCTGTACCATTGCCCCCAAGATCCAGAGCTTTTATACTATAGTGAAGAGGTGTTTCAGAAGGGATGTGTAGGACAATTGAAGTACAATAGCATCAATGTTGTTTGACCTAGGGTGGAATTTACAGTAAGTAACTGCTCTTACAAAAGGAACAATAGATGAATGGGAAATCTCAGAGACCTTCTCAAAACTGAGGTTAATCAAAGCCAACATGGCCAGTTAACATCCAAGATAGAGTTGCTTTGTCCTGCATACTTCACTTCCCTAATCCAGCTCTTAAAATCTCATTTGCCCTCTTCCTTTGCGATGATCCTTGAGCCTTTGGGGAGGGGTGTGCTTGATATTGTGTAGCATTAGCAGCAGGGTGTTGGCAGTAGAAAGCAGAAAAGGCTCAGTGTATTTCAAATGAGGGAGGCTCAAAGGCTAATGGCTAATCTTCAGTGTACTAGGACTTTAGTATTCTAGGTAGAAGTAAAACAAGAGATACATAATATTAATAATTTGGATAGTAGAAATATTATGCACACAAAGATGCCAACCAAAAGATAATTTATATGCCAGAGCAACAACAATAAGAAACTATTTCATTAGGAAGCTTACTGAAAGCATCATGAAGAAAGTTAAAACCTGGTTCTTTTTTAGGGACTTCTTGTGGCCAGGAAATAATTCAGGATTTAGACCAACTTGTAGGCAAAAACAAAACAAAACAAAAAAACAAACTCAAGACAATAGTCAAGGCTAGAATCTAACTTTTTCTCTTTCTGGTTTCCCCATTTCTACCGAGGATAAATCATAGTAGACAAATTTATTTGCAAAATAAATTTAAGTTTCATTATACTCGGCCTGATTATTTGCATAAAATGTAGCAAGAATAGTGATCAGCCATATAGGCTCTTTTTAGTTGGCTTTGCTGGAACTTTTATAAAGAATATTGGACTCAAATTTTTAAAGCCTCAAGGATTTGCCATTAGACTGTGCTTATAATACCTGCATGAATTCCTCTCTTCTTGAGGTCTCAAAATATCTTTACATTCCTGGGCTTATTGTAAAGTGACATTCTTTACTCACCACAGGTCAGGAATCTTGTAAGGGCACCAGTCAGACAAGGTACTAGGCCCATCTTCCCAAGGGGTTTTTTAGAGCCGACCTCAATTCCTCATAGCATTCTGGTAATATCTGAAAATATGTTGTTCCAGTCAAAGCCTTGGTGAAATAAACAGCGTCTGCAATTGCTTCTTGTTACCAAAGAAAACATATTCTTCTTCTTTTTTTTTTGAGTTGGAGTCTCACTCTTGTCGCCCAGGCTGGAGTGCGGTGGCATACTCACGGCCACTGCAGCCTCGACCTGGGCTTAGGCGATCCTTCCACCTCAGTCTTCCAAGTAGCTGGAACTACAGACACATGCCATCACACCCAGCTAATTTTTTTACGATTTATTGTAGAGACGAGGTCTCCCCAAGTTGCCCAGGCTGGTCTCAAACCCCCAGGCTCAGACAATTCTCTTGCCTTGGCCTCCCAAAGTGCTGGGATTACAGGCTGAGCCACCACGCCCAGCCAGAAAACACATTCTTACTGAACTTATGTAAATAACTATATTGCTATAAAATAAGAATAGTCACGAATAGTTTCCAAATTTTGGAGAAATCAGGTAGAGAGAAAAGTAAATTTTGCTCACAAAAATATATGTTACCCAAGTTCTCTAAGTTATAAATAGTTCAAAAGAAAAAAATGTTTTCTTGACACTTCTTCAATCAGAGGAGCAGCCTTCCAAACAAGACCTTGTCCCTCACTTGGAACCACCATCCACAACCAAGCCCCTCTGTCATTCAGGTAAGAGCTATTTATTGGGCACTATAGAATCCAGCAGCTCCTCACACAGTTCCACAATAGATCATAGAGGGAAAAAGAGGCTCCCTGCTTGTAAGCTTCTCCTCCCTGTACTCCCCATGTAGAATGATCCTGTATAAACCATTTCCATTTTCTCATGGAATTCTTTTGGGTACTGCTATCCTCATTAAAGTGTTTCTCTGACATCATCCCATAAACCCCAGTAAATGCTCCACAAAAGACTACTGAGTAGTGAATTTGTCCCTACTAGCACTCCAGCTTTAGTTTTCATTCTGTGAGCTTGGATAATCTTAATGGTTTTGTTCCCATTTAGCGTGTCCAATCAATATTACTAGAAAGATGGATTTACATGCTTTCTGTTTTTCTGTACAAGGTGGGGAAAACATTTCCCAGTCAGAAACAGTATCTATTTAGGTAAAGGAGACACAACTATTTTACATAAAACCTGTTAATATATTTCAAATTCCATAATCCTATCACTCTTTGCACAGTCATGTTTTAGTCTCCGTAACTTCTTCTTCTTTTCCATTCCTAAACCATGTTATCCTCTTTTGTAAAAAAAGGATTAAGGTTCTCAGCAGGGAGTAGAGCTAAGGTACCCACGCCCTTTTGCCCATCTTTATCTTGACTGACCTGCCTCAACATTGGCCCAGGCAATTGTTGGTCAGCTTTCTCGTTGTAACCTTTGTCTTCTGATTTTTTTTTTTTTTCCAATCCAGGATGAATACAGAAAACTGGTTTGGAGCTCTCTAATGTTGGGGGACTAGCAGGGGCTCCCTTTGGTTCCCCCAACTTTTGATAGCATTGTATTAAGACCTTTGTTTTAATCCCATCAATTACCATTTATTTCATTCAATTTCTTTTCTTTTCTTTTTTTCTGAGTTGCAGTCTCACTCTGTCGCCCAGACTGGAGTGCAGTGGCTGCTCCCAGCCACTGCAACCTCGACCTGTGGGCTCTGGTGATCCTTCCGCCTCAGCTTTCCAAGTAGCCGGAATTATAGGCATGCGCTACCACGACTGGCTGATTTTTTGATTTATTGTTGAGATGAGGTCTCCCACCCAGGCGGGTCTCGAACCCGTGGGCTCAGGCAATCCACTCACCTCAGCCTCCCAAAGGCGCGGGATTACAGGCTGAGCCACCAAGCCTGGCTCATTCCATTTCTTAATAACCATCTAAAGATTTCTACTTTGCTAGTATGAGTCCCATGACTCTCCTTTTTTCTCTTAGTTGTACCCATATAAATAATTTTTTAAATTTTACCTTATTTTTAATAACCATTTAAAAAATTTCATCTTCTTAGGATGAGTCCTTTGACCCTCTCTTTTTGCCTTTCCGCATGATCTACCCTAATGTCTTATTAGGGAAAGCTGCAATGACGGCAAATTTGATGACTCCTCAAACCAAACCAAACCAAACCAAATCAAATCAAACTAACCTATTGTTCGATTTGCAGGAATACCATCATCATAAGGAATGCCCATGTAGAAGGAACCACTTTAACCATAGCATCTATCATGACCTGGATAATAGGCTTAGTCACAGGTAAATATCCCTGTCATCCTAAAGCCAGTCCCACAAGGCTTGCATGCAAGGTATATCAGCTGTTTCAACTAGGGTGCTCCCTTTGGCATTTATAGGTGGATCTGGGCAGTCCCCCTTATCAGGGTAAAAAGATCAAACAGTGGGTTTATCCAGTCCATCAGGCTAACTGTTCCCTCAGAAATCACCTGTGCATCTGAATCACCTGTAGCCATCTGTGATTGTTGATTTGCAGCTGTGGGTCCTGCATCAACCCAAATACGCTGTTCCACTCTGTAGCACTTATAACCAAACAAGACAATTCACCCAAATTGCTATCATAATCCATTTTAGTAAAGGTTGCACAGGAAGCTGATAATGTCAATCTACAAAATGGAATAATTCTTTCATACTATACCCTCTGCTTTTAATAGTCACTTGGTTTTGCCCTTCTCCATACTGGCTACCTTCTTGGTAACCACAGTTATAAAGGGAACTTTCTTTTTGTCTCTGGCATATTTTCTCCTTTGTGTATGCTTTGAGGCCACTGCCTGAGGTAAACATGTCCACATCTGAACCTGTTCCAACCTCAATGCCCAACCCAGCATGTTCTTTTATTTTCATTTCAGCTATTATAAATTACAATATCAAGGGATTGGATATTTCACTTTTTGCTTACTAGGTTGCATTTATTTATGCATCAGTGATCCAACTCCCAGGAGCTGGCATCTCCAAATTCCACTGGTAACTTTTACCTTTAGTAATTGAATGAAGCACAACAGCAGCTCCATACCATGGGCAGTGACTATGTGGCCATACACGAACTAAAAGTTTCTCATTTCCAACCATTTTATCCTTTCTCTATCAATCTATTTAGTTTTATATTATATTATTTTCTCCTTCATTTTGAAGTAAACTTTAAATAGCTTCTAAACTAGGCAAAATTACTTTTCCTTTTTGTAAAAACAAACATATTCATGTTTTTAATAAACTTTTTAAAACCAAAAATGTACCTTTCCTTATATACTCTGTATATAGAATTGTTTCTCTTATATCTAGTAGTTTTAATTATATATATTAATTATTTTAACTAACCTAATTTCCAGTGAAAAACCTAGGATTACTTAATTTGAGATAACATGACCCTAAGATTTTTAACTTACTGAAAAGAATTTTGAAATGAGTTTTATTTACCATACAGCACCAAAGTTATACAAATTAAAAGGCATTTGAGTTGGTTCTATTTGTCTGGTAAGTGCTTACTTTTCTTTAAGCCAACTAATTAGAGCTCTTTCATGTATTTTGGTAGTGATGTATCGTATACACATGAGACATATAGGACTACTAACACACAGACAGAAATGGATCTTATAGAATTAAAAGATTCTTTATTTGCCAATTTTCAAATGGTTTCTGTCCCCCTCTTAGACTCCAAAGGCATTAGGCAACACAAGACAAAATAGAGTAGAGTTTTAGAACTGAGTGGAATCTGTCCACGTACAGCTCTTGGGATTCCATGAGGAAAAATAGGTTCCTCTCAAAAAGAGGAGCCTTTGGTGCCTTTTCTCTTTTTCCCCAAGGGATACCAGACTGTCAGATCATCCTCCTCTCCCCTCCTCTCCCTCCCTCCTTTCTTTCCCTTCCTCCCTTCCTTCCTCCCTTCCTTCCTTCCTTCCTTCCTTTCTTCCTTCCTTCCTTCCTTCCTTCCTTCCTTCCTTCCTTCCTTCCTTCCTTTCAGTTCCCCCATGTAGCATTGAGGGTAGCAAGATGAAGGAAGGACAGATAGAAGCAAGTGGAGACAAAGACAAGTTTCAGTTGACTAAGTTTTACAGAGAGACCTGAGACCTTAAAACAATACACATGTATACATAGACAGCTGAAATATCAGTTTTAGCTAAGCTGACTTTTGACTACAGAGCTCTTTAAAAAAATCTTTTTCCTAACTGTAGTTTCTACTCAAAACATTTTACTTTGCTTCTGCTGCCAGCTGGGCTCCTGTTGCCAATGGCATCCTACAGAAGTGGCCATCTCATTTTAGCAGCTGCTTGCTGCCTTTCCTTACTGTAGCTCTCAGGTAATAGTCACTATAAACACAGTAGAGTTTTCAGGGCATCCCTGTACTCATGTACAAGTGTCTGAAAGTCCACATAGAAGTGGCTGGCCACCCTGGAATTTTCCCCACGGTTGCTTCATTCCCTTTACCCATTTCTTGGTCTCTTAGCTGCTGACCTGGTTCATGACATGTTTCTCATGGGCAAGTTTATGGACACCTACCCCTAAAGTCCAAGGAAGCTGAGAGGTTGAAGAAAGAGGATGATGTACATGAAGGGATCCCCCCCAAAATAAAACTTATTTATTTTAAAAAGTGTTTATTTTTATATGTTTAAATTTCAGTCACCTTCAAAGTACTTTCTGTTTGATGCAACATACCTATTGAGACACTTTTTCCACTGCTCAAAACAGTTTCATTAGTTGTAGTGCTTCTGCTGTTTTTCCACATTGGCAAAACATTTCCTTTTGAGGACTTTTTTCTTTCGGGGAAACAAAAAATGTTCACTTGGGGTAAGATTGGGTGAATAGGGAGGGAGGGGCTGGGAGGAGTCATGCCATTTTTGGTCAAAAACTGCTGAATACTCAGTGTGGTATTGGCAGGTATGTCATCTTGGTGAAAGAATCAGTTACTTGTTTGCCACAAATCAGGATATTTCTTCTGCAAATGATAACACAACCTTCTCAAAACTTCCAGATAAAAACTTTGGTTGACCATTTGATCCAGAGGAATAAATTCTAAGTATACTATAAGGGTCCACCCTTCAAAACATAATTCCTTTTTAAAAAAATTGGTCCCCCTCATATTAGATTTCCTAGAAAGAAACATTTAGTAGGGACTTACAAACAGAAGCCATGTTGTGTCTCAGTTGGTGGTGAAACAAGATGATGGTTTCCCTCCTAGACCCAGGGCTTTTATACTATATAGGGGAGGGAGATGATTCAGAAGGGATGTGTAGGACAATTGAAGTACAATAACATCAATGTTGTATGACTTAGGGCAGGATTTACAGTAAGTACCTGTTCTTACACAAGGAACAGTAGATAATAGGAAACCTCAGAGGCCTTCCCAAAAGTGGGGTTAATCAAATCCCACATGACCAGTTAACATCCAAGATGGGGTTGCTTTGTGCTCCACACTCCACTCCCACAATCTGGTTCTTACAATCTAGTCTTCTTTTATGGTCCCTAAGCCTTTAGGGAGGCTGCTTAATATTATATAGCTTTAGCACTGCAAAACAAGATCAAGGGACATTTTATAATGATAAAGGGTCAGACCTTCAGTAAAATTCACTATTTAGAAACATATATGCATCAAGCCACAGAACTTCAAGATACTCAAAACAAAAACTGACATACTTGAAGGGAAAAATAAATAATTCAACAATAATAGTTGGAAACTTCAATATTTCATTCTGAATATTATGTATAAAATTAAGCAGAAGATATAATAAAAAAAGAAGATATGAACAGCACTATAAGTCAACTAGAATCAAAAGACATCTATGAAACACTCCACTCAACCACAGCAGAATATATGAGGGGGACCCCCAAAAAAACCAGAATTATCTTTAGGAAGGTAGGCCCCTTGTAATTCAGGCTTCTTCCACTAGGTAAATGTTCTAGGAACCCATCGGCATCAGTGTACCAGCTGACATTGTTATGAGAGCCTGCATTTGGCTTCCTTCAGTGAATATTTTTGGGGGAAATTCTTTCAATGCATGTGTCCATTTCATGATGAGTAATTTACATGAACAATGTGCAGCAGTGAAGTTTTGTTTCCTGTTGGAGAAAAATGTGGCAGAAATGGTTGTTACGCTACAGACAGCTTACAATGATGCTGCTCTGAGTAAAACACAAATTTACAAATGTTTTTCCAATTTCAATTGAGGTGTCAGTTGATGTTCAGCCTCTTTCTGGGCATCATTCGACCAGTTGAAATGAAGAAAATATGGTAAGAATTCATCAAATCATCTTGGATGACCACAGTTGGATTGTTGATGAACCTGTGGAGTGGACTGGAGTGTTGTGGAGTTCCTGTCAACAAATTTTATCTGAAAATTTGGACATGAAATGAGTTTAAGCAAAACTTGTGCCTCACTTGCTCATGCCTGAACAAAGAGACAATCACTTGGCTGCATGCCATGCTTTGAAGGAGCAGCTGGAGACTGACCCTGATTTCTTTTCCTAAGTCATAACCAGAGATGAATTTTGGTGCTATGGTTATGACCCTGAAACAAAACAGCAGTCTAGTCGATGGAAAACTGCCACTTCCCCATGACCAAAAAAAGCACAACAAGTGAAGTCAAATGTGAAAACAATGATCATTTTTTCTTTGATGTGAGAGGGATTGTGCACTTGGAATTTGTTTCTTCAGATCAAACAATCAACCAAATTTTTTATCTGGAAATTCTAAGAAGGTTGCGTCACAATTTGTGGAAGAAATGTCCTGAGTTGTGGCAAACAGGTGACTGGTTATTCCATCAGGACAACGCATCTGCCCACACCATGTTGAGTGTTCAGCAGTTTTTGACCAAAAACAGCATGACCTCCTTGTCCCACCCTCCCTATTCACTTGATCTCGCCCTTAGCGACTATTTTTTTGTTTCCTCAAATGAAAAAAGTCCCCCAAGGGAAACATTTTGCTGATGTTGAAGAGGTAAAGCAAAAAAATAGCAAAAGCATGGAAAAGCATCAAAATTGACAAGTTCAAAAACTGTTCTGAGCAGTGGAAAAAGTATCTCGATAGATGTATTTCATCAGACAGAGTATTTTGAAGGTGAAAGTTTAAGCATGTAATAATAAATACACAATTTTTAATAAATAAATACCGTTTGGGGGTGGTCCTCCCTCATACATTATCTTTTAAGTACACATAGAGAATTTTCCAGAATATATCAGATAATAAGTCATGAAACAAACCTCTATACATTTTAAATGAGTGAAATCATACAAAGTATGGTATATAACCATAATGAACTTAAAACATAAATCAAAACTATAAATAAATTTGATAAATTAAGACCATGTAAAAATTAACACACTCTAGCTGGGTACGGTGACTCACACCTGTAATTCTAGCACTTTGGGAGGCTGAGGCAAGAGGATTGCCTGAACTCACAGGTTCGAGACCAGCCTGGGCAACTTGGTGAGACCTCATCTCTATAATAAGTAAAAAAATTATCTGGGTGTGGTGGCACACACCTGTAGTTCCAGTTACTTGGGAGGCTGAGATGGAAGGATTGCCTGAGCCCAACAGGTTGAGGGTGCAGTGGCTGTGAGCATGCCACTGCACTCTAGTCTGGGTGACAGAGTGACACTCTGACTCAAAAAAAAAAAAACCTAAAAAAAAAAAAATAACACACTCATATACCAATGAATCAAAATTACAGGGAAAATTAGAAAACACTTTGAGATGAATAAAAATTAAGGCACAAAATAAACATGTTGGATACAGTCCAAGCTTTGCTTAGAATTTCATTTATAAGTACAAGCATCTATATTTAAAGAGATATGTGTCAAATAAATAACCTAGCCTTCCACTTTAAGAAAATAAAAAAGAATAAAAAACTAAACCTAAATTGAGCAGAAGAAGGAAATAATAAAGACAAGTGAAAATTAATGAAATAGAGAATACAAAATAAAATTATTAAAACTAAAAGTTGATTTTTTTAAAAGTCAACAAAATTAACCATTCTTTATCTATACTGAACAAGATAAAAAGAAGATTAAAATTACCAAAGTCAAAAAAAAAGGAACATTACTAATGACCTCACAGACATAAGAATTTTAAGGAAATACTATTAATAATTGTATGCCAATAAACTAGATGACTTAGATAAAATGCCCCAATTCCCAGAAAGACACAAACTACTGACGCTGACTCAAGAGGATTTAGAAAATCTAAATACACAAGTAAA
Source organism: Carlito syrichta (assembly GCF_000164805.1). NCBI lineage: Eukaryota > Metazoa > Chordata > Mammalia > Primates > Tarsiidae > Carlito > Carlito syrichta. The sequence goes on from NW_007218094.1 coordinate 28,123, forward strand.
GATATGTGATTAGACTTCCCACCAAAAAATAAGCCCAAGACAAAATGATTTCACTGGTGAATTCGACTGATCATGTAAAGAAGAATTATTACCAACTATTTACAAATGCTTCCAAAAAACAAACAAACGAAAAATAATAGAAGAGAGAACACTTACTCATTCTATTAGGCCAGTATTATTTCCTTATTCTGATACCAAAACAGGTCAAAGACATCACAAGAAATAAAACATGCTATGAATAATAATAAATATGAATAGTAATAATAAATATGATTAATAAATAAAACTGTTATGAATACACATGCAAAAATTCTTTAAAACACTAGAAATGTGACTCAAACAATAACATATAACGTGGATTATACCTATGGTAATTTATCCCAGGTATACAACGTTAGTTTACTATCCCCCCTCAATTAATGTAACACCTCATCTAATAGAATAAAACACAAAATCCAACACATTATTTTAACAGAGACATAAAAAGCATTTGACAAAATCTAATACCCTTCATGATAAAAAACACTTAGTAAATTAAAAATACAATAAAACTTTCTCAACCTGCTAAAGGGCAACTACAAAACACTCACAGCTAACAGCATACCTAATGGTAAAAGATTGAATTCTTCTCCCTAAGATCAGAAAAAAGAAAAGGATGCCTACTTTCATCACTTGTGTTCAACATTGTCCTGGAGAGTCTAGCCAGGGAAATTAATCAAGAAAAATAAATAAAAGGCATCCATGTTGGAAAGGAGGAAGTAAAACTATCTCTATTTGCACTTTTTTGCCTTTTCCTTTTGTAGCAGAGGTGAGCAGATCTTAAAGAGTCTACATTTCTGCCAAAAGGAATAAGAAGGATTGAGGCAAACTGAAAAGCTGTCAGGTAGTGAAGAGATTTTTTGGTAGGTACGCACACTGGGAAATGAATTCTTCATGTGTGAAGAATGCTTTCCTTTGGAGTCCCTGGAGTTATGAGGGTCCTGGTAGTGCTGAAATTAGATAGATGCACATGACATTTGTAGCCCAATCCGAGGTCCAACTATGACTAAAATATCCATTTTTATTTATTTCTACACTGCTTCTATTCACAAAAGATTGCAAGCAAGTGTTTAAAATGTTGCTCTTGGTAGGAAGATATAATAAGTTATATGGTTAAAGATAATATAGAAATATATAGAGAGAATGATATTTAAAGAAAGATACACAAAAAAGATATAAGTTGCAGCGCTAAAGAAATAAAAATTTTAGTCACAAGAAAAATACTATGTACAAAAGATACAAAACGACATATGTGAAATAGTTTAAGGACTTCACGATACCTCCAGAACATTTTGGTGTGGTGAGCTGAACTGGGCTGCTGTAGAATGTGGGGTTAAGATGAAGTGATTTTAGGGGTGACATCTTGCCTTTCTGAAGTCTAGAAAGCATGGTCCTGAGCCCACAAAGGAGCAATGTCAACTCTGGTATCACTGGCACATGCACAGACTTTCTACCGGATGCCCTTGGCCGAGTCAACCCTGTTTGACTGAGAGTCTACCAGGTTTGGGGTGCTCTGCCAGGAGTAATCATGCGGTGTTTAATTCTCACAACAACCCTGCGAGTTAAATTTGCATTACAAGTAAGCAAGGCCTGGAAAAACTGATCCGACTGTTCCTAGCTGGGCTCCCTGAGATAGTGTTTAGTGCACACGATGCTTATGATAGAATTCCCTCAGGATTAAGGACTGTGAAAGAGAGGGCAGGAGCAGTATATGGCAGAGAGGAGATGGGGTGTGTCCTACAGCCCCTTGTCCACAGAATGGTGAACTTGGAGCTGGATAGACTCATCAGAGTTGCCCTATGTTGGGCAGAAATGGGCAAGCCTTTATTTTCCATCTTGGAGGTAGGTTCCCTGAGAAGCTGTAGACTTGGGGAGGGGTCTCCTTGAGGAAAAAGACATCCCTGAAGGCTATCTTCTGATAACGCTGCCAGTCACTGAGGCAATGAGTCTTTGAAGAAAAATGTAAACATCTCTTCTCTATGTCTACCACAATCATGGGAATCAAAATATAACATGTACTTAACAAAGATTAATGAATTTAATCCTAATAGCAACCCTATATGATAGGACTACACTTCTGTCTCTCTCTCTTTTCCCACATGAAGAAAATTAGCCTTGTGAGAATGAGTACATTGTCCTGTGTTGCACAGCTTATAAGTGATAGGATCTAGATCTGAATTCTGATTATCTAATTATTTTCCTACACTCTGTCACTCATGCATCAAGAGATACAGAAAAGTGTAGGAAATGGTTAATATTCTGAAAAAAAGAATTAGTCAGATAAGAATAAAATCTTTGAGAGATAAGAATGCAAAAGTATGTGGCTATATAAGGAAAGCAGGGATTTGAAGTAAATGACATTCATTTGAATTCACTACTTTCTGGCTATAGAGTTTGGGGCAAGTCACATGAACTTTCTGATCCTCAGTTTTCTCATTTTCAAAATGAGTGTAATAACAGTTTCCTCTCTGACCTATAAAAAGGAATAATAGAATCTGCATAGCAGGTGGTAATATCACCTACTATTCTAAGTTGTGTCATCCATATGGGGGGTGACCAGAGGAACGCGGTGATAACCACAAGGCCATGGAGGAGTGGGAGATAGGCTGAGTCTTAGAATGTAATGGCAGGGCAGGAAGAAGGAAGAGAATGGTTAACAGGAGGGACTGGTGAGTAGCTTTGGAGATTGAGAAGGAACAAATGATTTTCTTAACAAACGCTCTAGACATTTCATCATATCTCATGTAATCACCTCACAGCAGATTAAATAGGTGCCAGTATTATTATTATTTTTCAGATGAGAAAACTAAGACTCAGAAAAGTATAAAATATGGCTTCAGTTTATATAGTTATTCAGGAGTGGAATGAGGATTTGAACCCATATCTGAAGGACTGCAAAGTCCATACTCTTACCCTAATGTCATTCTAAAGTCTGTTACATAACATATCTGCTATGAAACGGCACTATGAAGAAGATGGCAAATCAGGCTTTTTAGATTAGAAAATATGGTTTATTTAGAAAGTACAATAGAGAGAGAGAGAGAGAAAGAGGAGATTCACTTCCCCCAAGGTAGGGAAGGGGGCAAAGCTTAAGAAAATATGGCCTGGCCATAGCTCAGAGAGCACATGGCCACACCATAGCTTAGCAAGGCAATGGCAGCGATGGTCTGACAATAATCGCAAATCGGCTTTTAACTGGGGATTTTCTCTTCTAGTCCAACTCAGATTTCCATGTGTATTTTGAGTTAGCATGATTCAGACAAGGTCTGTGCCAAAAGAATCCTTCCCTTTTGCCCATGTTTCCTTCTTCTCCCACTTCCCTTGCCATCCCCTCTTCACCTTTGAGGTGTTTCCTGGATTGCCCTATTCCTCTCAACATCTCCATGGAGGTGCATCTTGCCCTCTGGGCTCAGCACGGAAGGATTTATCTGTCAGCCTCTGCAGGCCTCCCTCTTCCACACAACTGCTGCTTGCAGGATAGCACAAGTTTGACCTACAATATTCATTCGCTAACCTGAAGTAATATCAAATGAGAAAATAACTAAACTCAATTCCAAGTGTGTAATGACAGAGGAGTTCAAGATGCAGCTGGACCTCTCAGGTGCTTAACCCTAATGTGTAGCTAGCACATAGGTAGAGTGAGGACAGAGACAAAGTTCATATGTAAAACAATACCAAACCACAATAAAATGGCAACAATAATAGCAGTAGCAATTAGTAATAAAAATATTGTAATAAGGATAGAAAGAAGAGCTAGCATTTACTGACAACCTAGACCTTGGCATGCTCTGCTCCCTCACATTTTTTTCTGCTATGTCAGAATAATGAAGGAAGTGGAACTAGGAAGAATATTCTAACAGCAATAGCTGCCTGCCAGTATTATAAGACAATCTGTGATATAGTGGTTCTTGTGTTCATGGAAATGCTCAAGCAAAACCTAAGGACCATGAGTCAGGAATTGCACATAGGAGATATTAGCATTAACTGCAGATTAGAAAGATGATGTCCAAGACCCCTTCCAAATCCAAAATTCTATGATCCAGTGATTCTCCAAGTAATGTAGGGCCCACTGTGCATGTGTCTGAGGGTCTAGCTTCAGGATAGCTAACAACATGCCAGTTTCCCTCATTGGGGCCCTGGGGGATGGTGTCAAACTCCGCAGCTGTAAGTCTACATTCACAGAGTCCTCTGTGTGGTGTCAAGCAGTCCTGGCAGAGAAAACACACTGCATCTTGTTTTTCCCATCCACTGGGGGGAGGTAGATTAGTGGGATGAAGTGCTGCTGAGGCTGGAGGTGCTGAAGCAGAAAGCTCAGTTGGAGCGTCCTGATGTAAAGTAAATATTACGCAAAATAAGGCAAAGGCTGAAACTCGAGTGTAATGAAGCGCTGGTCAGTGAGTGGACATGAGCAGTGCTTCCCATGACCTTTGTCACGGCCTTCCTTCCCTGGGAGGTGGGCTTTACAGTGAGGACCATGCAGAGCACCAGCCAATGTTAGCATCAGTGTGAGCAGTAGTTTTAAAGACCAATTTGCACATTGAAAAAGTATTTGTAAAGAAGTAAATGGCGTGCCCTTAATTTGGTGCCCCCTTTGGGATAAATATAAGAATAATGACAGGGTTATCCAGTGGACTACCGTTTCTGTTATCTCACGCCACAGTCTAGACTTAAAATCTTTTCCTCAAGCCCTGAGTGGAAATCACTGATTAGGCAAACTGCTGATGCATGGGTAAAATTAGTCTGTTTCCCATGTGAGAACTTGCTAATTGCAAAGGAATGTGAGTTCCCAGGCACACTTTTTGTCTGTAAAATGCTGTCTTCATCATCACCCAGGAGGGTGTGCAGTCAGGGGAGAGCCCTGGCCCAGACTGGGTGAGATAATTGGGCTAGTTTCTGTGCTTTGCTTTTCCTTGTTCAGTTTTCTACCTGAGCTGATTCATCAAGAAGCCTGCTTGGTCCTCTATTGTACAGGGTTACAAGCATCCAGTTAAAAACAAATGCCACTATGAAATGGACTTTCTATGGAAAAGTGTCACATTCATTCATTTAGCACACATGCATTGTAAACTGCCTTTGTTCTAAGCATTGTACTTGGTACTGAGAATAGAGAAAGATCTCAATACATTAGCAAGAAAAAGAGTCCTGTACTCAACTAGGTCAAATGTATTGTAATAAGATTATAGAAAGGAGAATAAAGTTCTGAAGACGTCCAGAAGAGGGAGGAATTACTTTTGCAGAGGAAATTGGGAGACTGTCCAGGGAAGTAACATTTAACCTAGGCCTTAAAGATGAAATTTGGAGTGTGATGGGCAGAAGAGAACCTTTCAGAAAGGAGAAGCATCATGGACTAATGCAGAAAATATGGAAATGTCAACATTTTCCTGGAAAAGCCAGTGGTCCAGCAATGGTCAAGGTTCTGCAGCCTATTACATCTGAAGTGGGCTTCACAGGTCACCGAATGCAATGACTTATTTTACAGATGAGAAAACTGAAGGCGGGAGAGCAAAACTGACTTCTGCAAAGCCTGAAAGTTGATTGGTTCAGCCACTTACACCAGCCTTATGCGTGTATCTGTGTTTACCATTCTTTGGACATGTGGATGTAATAGAGTTATTACACCTTATATCAATGTGCTTGGTGCTGGCTTTTTCTCCCCCATCTCATGTACAAATAGCATATCTTGACTCTTCCACCTTAAATGTGTCCGTCAGTCCACCAATCACTCAGTTTATCAAACATGTATAAAGGACAACTATGTCAGGCACTCTTTGTGCTATTTGTTTATATCTTGTGCCCTCTGGAACTACATATATCTTTGAGTTGCTCATCCTTTAAAAGTTCTTATTTTTTAATTTAAGATGTGAAAATCTTAGAAACCGTTCTTCAACTATTTCAATGTGCCTAGATGCATTCCTCTTTCAAAACTGAAAAGACCCTAGGAAACAGCTCGGCTCCATGTGCTGTTTATGCGTCTGTGACAGTTTATACATTTCCAGGCAAACTGTATTTTGGGATTTCCTGCCCAGCACCATTAGTTTCCATCAATTAAGAAGAGGATGATGGGGACCCCTGATGGACACTTGCTACTTGCAGAAGAAAGTTGCAAGTGCCCCATTTCAGCATCTGGGGATCTTTGCTCCAGATGGAGGGGGCTGGTAGCCAATGATGTAGGAAGCTTATCAGACCTCTTGCTTCTCCTCCCCTCAGTCTCCTGTGTCCCCAGCCTCACTTTCAGCCCCACCACAGTTACAAGGTTGCTCAGCTGCACACCCAGGCTCTTGTGTTCTTTTTGGGCTCTTGGTGACATGGGTTGATTGCACACACAAAGATGTCAGAGCAAATCACCACGTCTGGGAATTATCAGTGAAACAGTCTATGGAATAGAATGCGCACATTGCCAAGGGGTGGGGGAGGTTAGAAAGCAGGGTGTCTTGACAGAGAGAGAAAAGTGTTGGAATTAATTCATAAACGTGTCGGATGGAAATTAGCAACAGAAGATTTGCAAAGGGAGAAGAGACAGAGGGAGAGAGAAAAGGGAAGAGACAGACGGAGAGGGGGAGGGAGATGGTGAAAAATAGAGCAGAAGATGAAGCTTTATTTTACAGGCTTGCTTTTCCCTCAGCTGAAGCAGCCTGTGCTTCTACAGGGATCCTCCTGATTTGCCTGTTGTTTGTTCCTCTGTTGACCTCTGCCATCCGCGGTTCCCACTCCTGGCCTCGCCCCAGCCTCTCACTTCCACTGCCACAGTTGTGCTTTTTACACATGCAGGATTCCTAGTTTCTTTAGAAGGGGATTCTCTATGCAACAGGAAAATTCTGGTGTGTCCCTGGTAGGAAGGGAAGGATTGGTACTCTCTGGGGAGATCTTGATTCCTTATACTCTGATCTTGTACTGGGCTTCAGTTTTTTGCCTGTAAAATTTAAATTACTGGGACAGCTAAATGAGATGGTGTATATAAGTCATTTACTTTAGAATGAGACATGCTGCATGCCTGCAATAAGTTGTTTACTATTATTAATAGTAGCTGTAGTAGGAATAATATATTTTTAATTTTTTTTTCTCTGATGTTCTATACAGTTTAATCTTTGTGGTCAGGGTCAAGAGGTCCTTAGTTTTAGAGCAAAAATAAACATGTGCTTCCCAAATTCCATTTCTTTCTTTCTTTCTTTCTTTTTTTTTTTTTTTGAGTTGGAGTCCCCGGCCACCACAGCCTCGAGTTGCTGGGCTCCGGCGATCCTTCCACCTCAGCCTTCCAAGTCAAATTCCATTTCTTAATTGACAGTTGGAGTTTTGCCCCCATAACAGTGAGTGTATTGGATGACTTTCCATTCTGGAACATGATACAGGCAATCACCCAATTTCATTTTGAAAGCACAATTGAGATTACGTGTGGGTGAGACGAGTTTCAGTTTTGTATTTTCCCTCCTTGGGCTGCTATTATCAGGGTGTGCCCTGAGGTATCCTCAATTCCCAGTTTCCTCTCTACCCCCCAAATTCAAGACGACTCTCCTAAATCTGGGCCTGCATGTAGTAGCATTGTGTGCAGATTCTGCTCTTTTCCCAAAGCAGATGTAGATCAGTGGAAGCCTGTGAATCATTGTGAGTCTTACAGAGCTATTTTTGGTCTCTCTATACTCCATTTTCTTTTTCATTCTCTGTGCAACTAATCCTTTGCTCCGTACCGCCCTCTTCCTTTCATGAAATATTTCTCTGTAGTATGAAATGCTGTTTGATAGCATTTTACCCACAGTAAAACTTCTTTCATAATTGGAGACAATCCTCTCAAACCCTGCCGCTCCTTTATCAACTAAGTTTATGTAATATTCTAAATCCTTTGTTGATATTTCAACCATGTTCACAGCATCTTCAACAAAAGTAGATTCCATCTTAAGAAACCACTTTCTTTACTCATCGTAAGAAGCAACGACTCATCTGTTAAGTTTTTGTCAGGAAATTGTAGCACTTCGGTCACATCGGCAGGCTCTACTTAATTCTAGTTCTCCTGCTATTTCCACTGTATCTGCAGTTACTTTCTCCACTAAAGTCTTAAACACCTCAAAGACAGCTTCTTCTAAACTCCTGTTAGTGTTATTTTGCCCTTCTACCATGAATCACAAATGTTCTTAATAGCATCTATAATGGTGAATCCTTTCCAGAAGTTTTTCCACTTACTTTGCCCAGATCCATCAGGGGAATCACTATCTATGGCAGCTATAGGCTTATGCAATGTATTTTTTAGGTAAGCAAACAAACTAACAAAAAATCTTGAAAGTTGAAATTACTCTTTGATTCATGGACAACAGAATGGATGTTATGTTAGCACACGTGAAAACAACATTCATCTTGTACATCTTCAAAGAGCTCTTGAAGGACCAGGTGCGTTGTCAATGAGCAGTGATATTCTGAAAAGTATCTTTTCTTCTGAGGCAGTAGTTCTCAACAGTGAGCTTAAAGTATCCAGTACATTATGCTGTGAATAGATGTGCTGTCATGCAGGCTTTGTAGCTGCATTTGTAGAATGCGGACAGAGTAGATATAGCAGAGTTCTTAAGAGTTCTAGGATTTTCAGAATGGTAGATGAGCATTGGCTTTGACTTAAAGTCACCAACTGTGTTAGCCACAAACAGGAGAATTAGACAGCCCTTTGAAGCTTTGAAGTCAGGCACTGACTTCTCATCTTTAGCTATGAAAGTCCTAGATGACCTCTTCTTCTATTAGAAGGCTATCTACATGGAAAATCTGTTTAGTACAGTCACTTTCATCAAGATCTTAGCTAGATCTTCTGAATAACTTGCTGCAGCTTCCACAGCACTTGCTACTTCACCTTGAACTTTTATGTTATGGAGTGGCGTCTTTCCTTAAACCTCATGAATCCACCTGTGCTAGCTTCACCTCTCGCAGCCTTCAGTGAATTGAAGAGAATTTGGGCCTTGCTCTGGATTGGGCTTTGGGTAGAATTAATGTTGTGGCCAGTTTGACTTTCTATCCAGACTAATAAAACCCTCTCCATATCAACAATAAGGGTATTTTACTTTCTTATTATTTGTGTGTTCATTGGAATAGCACTTTTAATTTCTTTCAGGAGTTTTTTCTTTGCATTCATTACTTGGCAAAATGTTTGATGCAAGAGGTGTAGATTTCAGCCTAACTTGGCTTTTGACATGTCTTCCTCACTAAGCTTAATCATTTCTAGCTTTTGATTTAAAGTGAGAGATGTGTGACTCCTCTTTTCACTTGAATACTTAGAGGCCATTGTAGGGTTACTAATTGGCCTAATTTCAATATTGTTGTGTCCCAGGGAATAGGCAGACCTGAGGAAAGGGAGAGAATCTGGGGACAGCTGGTTGGTAGAGCAGTCAGAACACAACATTTCTGATTAAGTTTGTTGTCTTATACGAGCATAGTTTGTGATGCTTCAAGATAATTACAATAGTAACATCAAAGATTCTTGATCACAGATCACCATAACTAATATAATAATAATGAGAAAATATGAAATATTGTGAGAATTTCCAAAATGTGACACAGAGACACAAAACATACACATGCTGTTGGAGAAATGTTGCTGATAGACTTGCTCAATGCAGGGTTGCCACAAATATCCAATTTGTAAAATATGTAATGTCTGTGAAACACAATCAAATCTCAAAAAAATGAGGTATGTGTGTGAAAAAAAATATATATATATATGGAGAGAGAGAGAGAGAGAGAGAGGACATTTTCAGTGCTGGATTAAGGGGTGGGTATGGAGAATTCATGTATAGAGAATTCATGGATGAACAGAGGCTATTCAGAGATGATGTATACAGCCTACAGCATACAGATGATGCATACAGCTCAGTCCATATATATGTGTGTGTGTGTGCTTATGTATATATAAATGTATGTCTCTAGCCCTAGCTCTATCTCTATCTCTGTCTCTAGCCCTAGCTCTATCTCTGTCTCTCTCTCTCTCTCTCTGTGAAGTCTCCCTTTGGCTCTGTTTCTCTGGAGATCTCTGACTATACAAGATAATGACTTATCCTGCTTCTCTCCCCATTATGCCCTTGCCCTTTTCTTTGCTTATCTTTTGCTATTTCTTTGTCATTTCTTTTTCTCTCATTTTTCTAGGGACATTCTGATGTCTGGAGAAGGGAGGATCAAGAGTAGATTCTCTGCCTTCTACCTTTCCAGTCCCAAGTTCTCTCAACTAACTTCCTGCCAGCAGAGGCAATTTCAAGCCTCACAGCCCAGAGTGATTGTTTATGTTTATGTTTTTGTTTTTCCTATCTCAATCTTTGTAACACTGATTCCAGCTAGCCAGGTGACAGGAAGCAGAAGCATCTGGGAGGAGATGAGAGAGAACATTTGGGATTACAAACAGATGACACTTTTAGTGCTGGGTTAATGGGTGGGTATGGGGAATTCATGGATGAACAGAGGCGGTTCAGAGACAGGTCCTAGTTACAGTTGTCTAACTTAAGTGTGATGGTGGTGTTGATGCATATAGCAGAATGAGATTGTTCAGAGACTGTTCAGTCCAACTTACCTCAAACTTGGACAAAACCCACAATAAAGATGCCATTTAATGTGTGCCCAGTCACAAAGGCATGTGCGAGAGAGCCTGGGAACCTGTGGAGACACGCAAATAAAGTCTAGGCTCTGTTGTGTGGCTATCCTTCATGACGCTTGCTCTTAAGCTGAGTTACCATCAATCATGGGAATTATGCAAACCACAAGCAACATTTTGACAAAGCCGGCTATATTTTATTGATTAGAAGTCCAATACCTGAAGTCCATCTTCATTGCTTATTAGCCATGTGGTACAGTCGCTTGCTTCCCCACCATGACTAATCTCCTAACATGTAAATAGTGTGTTCCAACGTTGATAGTATATAGATACAGGGATTTTAGAGTGATGCTAACTACTCTAATTCTTGTTCTTCTTTACCTCAAGCTAAATGACTACCAGGTAAATCTTATTCAGTGTCCAAATGTGGACAAATATCTTTGCTTATTTAATATTTGGTATGTGAATCTAGAATAACTATATCTGTGAGACTGGAGGGTATGAGTTAAAGATACATAACAATGTTTTTAAATATTGAATAAATATTGATTGAAAACTTACTATATACCAGTAAGTGTTCCGGGTGCTGGTAATACAGCAATGAATCTTGAGGAGACCAGGAAACAAGTTAGCATTTCTACTTTGCATTCCTAGAAATGACTAGAAATACTCTTTCTTCTCTACACATTGCTTTATCAAGGAGTACCTTCCTTATAGAAGTGTTAAAAAGGATTGCGTTAGATAGCTTCTGTCAGCTGTGTATCCTAGCATCTGGGTATCTGGGAGAGTAATAATGGTGATGATGATTACAACAATGACAACAACTGAACTGTTAGTGTTTTTAAAATGTTGGATGGTTGGTTGGTCTGCCCCTGAATGGGTCCAGGGATGTAAATTCTGACCCCAAACCATGCATCCTATAAAACTTATTAATCACTAACAATGTGCAAAATGCTGTGATGAGCACAGGCAGCTCTCCAACACCTTCAAGGAACTCTTATCTTCGGACACACATGAAAATATTTCAAGTCTCTCATGCCGAAGACGAAATAAAACATAAACACAGTGTCATCCTCCCCCGACCCACTTCTCTGTTCAGTTGGTGCCTCCTAATTTGCCTTTCTCATTCATTCACAGGTAAACTTGACAGCCTGGGACACATGTTTTCTCCACTCCTGGGGTTCCATTCATTCCTCAGCTCGCTACTGCTTCACTTGTTCTGTTGCCTCAGAAGTAAAACAGCTTCTGTGAAATTCATTAGTGGCCTCCACTGTGTCAGAGTGAAAGCATGGTTGTCCATCCTTCGCTGGCCAAATTCTCTAGGACTTGACACTGCTAACCACTGTTTTCTTTTTAAAGTTCTCCTTTCTGGTTTCTGTGTGGTCATGGATTCCTGAGTTTCCTTCTGTTTTCTGGTCACTCCTCAGGATCCTCCATGAGTCCTTCTTCCTTTCACCCTGTACATGTCTGTGTTGCCCAGAATTCACACTTAATGTGTTCTTTCTTCTCACTTTTCTGCTCTTACTGAGTGACTTCATTAGTATCCAGGGCTTCTGATCTCATTTACACAAAAATAATTCCAAAATCTTTAACTGTAAACATTTTTTCTTTCTCAGACCCAAATCCTAAATATCTAGATACCAACAGAATATTTTTACTTGGATATTTCACCAGCACCTCAGGTTCAACATTTAGCACCCTGTCTTTCACTCAGCATCAATAATTCTTACTGTATCTCTGTGATTGGTAACACAGTTGCCAAAATCAGAAATCAAGCAGTAGCCTAAATCGTAGTTAGTCTTTAAAAATGAACTCAGGAGTCTCTTCCTTTGAGCAGCTTTTCAAGAACCCTACTCTAATTTAGATAGCTTGACCCTGAGATTCCATAACATTTGCACATATTTTTATTCTTAATATCTCATACCATACTATGACACCTGATTTATTTCCCCTACTAGACTATAAACTCCTTGAGGCAGGTAACATACCATGATTTTTGTATCCCAAGACCTGGCAAAATTCCTAGATAGTCAATGTACATTGGTCCACTCTCCCCCACAAAACAATAACTGAATGAAATAGTGAATTAGTCAACGAAACAAATTAGCAATATTTTTTCAGAAGTTTGGCAGGCAAGATTTCAAAACTAGCATACAATATGAAACACAAGTTGTATTTAGCAGGAAGGGATTAGAGCTCAGGTGAGGAAGCACCAGACCATCTACTCATTGAGTACTTCCTATGTCTCGAGTTCTGCAAGATATCTTACATATAACTTGCTTAATTATTTAAAGAAAATTAAAAGTTGCTTTCCCCATCTTATTCATGAAGAATCCTGGGGTCACAGAAGTTTGGTCTATTGCTCGAGGTCCCCAGCTACTAGGTAGAGCTCCAAATGTGGAGCCCAGCAAGTCCATCCCTGATGGGTGTTCTCTCCTCCACACTCTGAGTTCCCCTGGGAGGAAGAATCCATTTTCCACCTGTCCTAGTTTTTCTATAAGAGACTACAGTGGAGACTGGGGTGGGGTAAGACTGCAGTAATACAACTGAACATTTAAAAAACACATTTTATGGCTTGTAGGTCTCAAAATAATAGTTTTTGTTATTTGATTTATAGAACTATATGAAGTGTGACTATAAAGTAATGAGGTTGATTTTATTGTATGGCTTGTGGAAACTGGTCCCTTTATAGGGGTCTCCAGCCTTTGTAGAATGAGATGCTTTAATGCTTTGGGTTTCTCCACTCTCAAAGCATTTGGGGACCAATGGGTTAATAGGGGAGGGGAGTCTCTTAATGGGATGACATTGAGTCTTTGACCATCAGTTTCACCAATTTTCTATGAACTGTGGAGAGTGGACATAAGTTCTCTCATGCACCAAATATTGGCTGAGTACTAATCTGTGTAGAGAAATCAGGGATGAGCAAAATAAACATGGTGTTCTCAGGGACCTTAGTGATTCTAATGAGAAAGAAGTCATTTGGAAAAGGGGCGGATGTTGTATCAACTGGATTCTACAGCTCTCAGCAGATCATTCTCTAAGTCTTGAGGAGACAAAGACATACAATGCAAGTCTTGTGTATTTTTTTGGTCACTGTTTTTTTTATTTGTCCATTTGGTTATTTTTGTTGTTTTGTTTGTTTTGGTTTTGTCCACTTCACCATTTTGGCATTAAGGATGGAGAAGGGGAATTTAAAGGTCACCATTGCTGAGAGCTGCCATCATGCCAGGATCTGTAATAGGAGCCTTCACATGTATTATTATGCTCACAGCAACCCTGTGCAGAAGCTCTTATTCACAGGCTTACATATGAGGAGGCGCAAACTCAGAGGATATGTAATTTGCCTAAGATCACTACGTCTACGTGGAAGAACTGGAATTTGAAGCCAGGCATTTTAATTCATGCCTAATGTCAGTTCTTTCCACTAGCCCAGGTTGACGTGTTTACATTGAAAAGGATATGATGTGGTCTATGGCAAAAAAGAGAAGCAGGTTGGGATTTGACTGACCTAAATTCTGACCTTAGTTCAGCAGCTGATTAAGAAAACCATTCAATGTATATTTACCTCAGTTTGGAAGAGTGCAGGAAGAGACTGAGAAATGAGGTTCCTTATGGATGTCCTGTATTGATTGCGTAGGCAGTTATTCCATGGGATTGCTTTGGGTTTTATAGAAGAAAGTACTCATGTTTCATCCAAAGTATTGTATTCTGACATGTGAGTCCCTTTCTTGCAACTTCCTTAGCCTTAAAATGGAAGCCTCAATCAATTCTTACCACTCTGTTCTCTATGACACATTTCTAGGTTACTACAGCTCTACATCCCGAGGGTACCAGAGAGCCAACTTCTTCAGGCTAAGCCACAATGTCTCCTCAGTTGTTCCACTTCACTGGGTCCATACTGACATAGGTAGACTTCTGTCATATAAATATGCATAAAATCCACGCTTTTCACGTTATGCTTCCTCCTAATGCACACACAGAGCAGCTGGGTACAATTTTCTCTCAGATAAATACAAGCTGTAAGTTTTCCTTATTTATGAATAACACAGTTTGAAGTTGCTTTTCTAACTGTGTACAAATTTCATTAGGAAAATTCAGATGTTTCTGTGGGATCCCAAATTCCCCGATAGCCATCCTCATCTGGGTAGCCCCTCAAGGGTAAAACAAAAGCTTATTAACAACCACATACACCCTTTTTATTTTTAATTGACTTCTAATTCTAAAATTGGCTCTTTAAAATCGGAGACAGACCCATCCTGTTTCTCACATCATAAACACACAACTAAACCCAAACCTTTGGACACCATGGGAATTTTTCTGCCCTGCTCTGAACAGTTTATCTGCCCACAGAGACACTTCAGAGAAGAAACATGTGACAATGGGGAATTGGGCCTCTTTCTGCAGGCAATAAGACTGAGCATTTATTGAGTACTTACTGAGTGCCAGGCAGATGCCAATTACTTTACATGCAGTGTTTTTATTTAACTAAGATGTGAGCTGAATTTTGTCCCCTTAAATTCATAAGTTGCAACTCTAATCACCAATGTGACTCTACTTGGCTGTTAGTAGGTGATTAAGGTTGAGTGAGGTCATAAGTGTGGGGTCTTAATCCTTCAGAGTTGGTGGCCTTCTAAGAATAGGAAAAGGTAGTGCTCTCCATCATGTGAGCACACAGCAAGAAAACAGCTATCTCATGCCAGAAAGAGCCCTCATCAGAACACGTCCATGTTGGCTCCCTGTTCTCAGATGGCCTGCCTGCAGAACTGCAAGAAATGCATTTCTGTTAAGTCACCTAGTCTTTGGTATTTTGCGAGGGCAGCCCAAGCTGACTAAGGCAAAGACCCACAAAGACTCTACAAATTCACTGCTGTCATGGAAGCTGCAGATAAGTGAAGTTAAGGAACTTGTGTAAAGTCCTACAGACCATGAGCTGCATAGATGGTCTTCAAGTTGATGCTTGACTGCAGCATGCTTGCTCCAACCTTTCCTACTGCAATAGAAAGCACAGGCTTGCAGTTAAGCTAGAACACAGGAAGGGAATTAAAGCTGG
Source organism: Carlito syrichta (assembly GCF_000164805.1). Lineage (NCBI taxonomy): Eukaryota > Metazoa > Chordata > Mammalia > Primates > Tarsiidae > Carlito > Carlito syrichta. Next base: position 43,761 of record NW_007218094.1, read on the forward strand.
CTCAAGTCCTTCCATTCACATTAAGGGGTAAGGAGCCGCAGTTTCTTTTTAAAAAAAAAACAGTGATAATTTTCATGGTCTCATCCCAAGACAATGTTAGAATCTATTCCCAAAAGATGTGATGTGACCAATCAGGGAGGATATATAAGAAACAACTTAATGAAGTAGAATAAGATAGGTACTATAAGGTAGGATGAAGGGATTTCTTTCTTTCTTTTTTTTTTCTTGAGTTGAAGTCTCACTCTGTCACCCTGACTGGACTGCAGTGGTACGCTCTCTGCCACCGCAGCCTCAACCTGCTGGGCTCTGGCGATTCTTCCGCCTCAGCCTTCCAAGTAGCTGGAACTACAGGCGCACGCTACCAACGCCCAACTAATTTTTTGATTTATTGTAGAGCTGAGGTCTCACCGAGTTGCCCAGGCAGGACTCGAACAATTTCACTCAGGCAATTCACTCACCTTGGGCCTCCCAAAGCACGGGATTACAGGCTGAGTCACCGAACCTAGTGACAAACAAAGGCAGGGGCGCTCTGCATTCAGGATGAGGGTTTCATGGACAATGTGCCCTATTCCAAAATAATGCACACAGCAGAGTTTTATCACTATTTTTAAAAAATTGTAAGCAGAGGCTAGACACAGTGACCCATGCCTGTAATCCTAGCACTTTGGAAGATGGAGGTGAGAGGATTACCTGAGCCCAAGAGTTCGAGACCAGCCTGGGCAACTTGGCAAGACCTCCTCTCTACAATAAATCAAAAAGTTAGCCATGCACCGTAGAGTGCACCTGTAGTTTCAAATGCTTGCAAGGCTGAGGTGGAAGAATTGCCTGAGCCCAGCAGGTCGAGGCTGTGATAGCCGTGACAGTACCGCTGCACTCCAGCCTGGGCGACAGAGTGAGACTTCAACTTAAAAAAAAGATTGTAAGTGGGAAAGAGACTCTCGATGAGACAATAACATTGTCCTCAGTACAGTAAGCTTCAGATCCCTTTCTCCCACTGTTGTCCTGACATCTCCACTGGGTTGTCTCATAGACCTCACAGCTTAATCAGAACTCTATTCACTCTTCTAAATCTTGTCTCCCTAAATTCACTTCTTCTGGAGTCACCCTTATTACAGAAAATTGTACCACCCAGTTACTTACCCAAATCACCTTCATCCTCAATCCCTTTCTTTTATTAATTAATCAATTAATTGATTAATTTTAGTTGGAGTCGCACTCTGTCACCCAGGCTTGAGTGCATTGGCATTCTCACAGCTATCACAGTCTCGACCTGCTGGACTCAGGTGCTCCTTCTACCTCAGCCTTCCAAGTAGCAGGAACTACAGGTACATGCTACCATGTCCAGATAATTGTTTGATTAATTGTAGAGATGAGGTCTTCCCAAGTTTCCCAGGCTGGTCTCAAACCTCTGGGTTCAGGTAGTTCTCTAGCCTCCAACTCTCAAAGTGCTGGGATTGCAGGTATGGGCCACTGCACCCAGCTCTCAATCCTTTTCTGTTCCTCAATCCCGACATTCCAACAGAGGTGAAGTCCTCCCTTCTGTTCTTCCAAAAATCCACCTTCACCTTTCCATCATTTTCTCTCCTCATTGCCATGGCCAGCATTTCTGGCCCATTCAACTCTGACACGCCCTCTGCTCCCAACCTACCCCCTTGTGATCTATCCCTCTACAGCAGGGGTCCCCAACCCCCCAGCCACAGATGGCCTGTCAGGAACTGGACCTCACATCAGGTGGTGAGTGGCAGGCTATGGAGCAAAGCTTCATCTGTATTTACAGCAGCTCCCCATATCTGGCATTACTTCCAGAGCTCCAACTCCTATCAGATCAGAATCAGCATTCGATTCTCATAGGAACATGAATTCTATCACGAATTGAGCATGTGAGAGATCTAGGTTGCACAATCAGTGAGAATCTAATGCCTGATCATCTGAGGTGGAGCACTAGTGATGCTAATGCTGAGGAGTGGCTACAAATACAGATTAACATTAGCTGTGAGGTTCAACCTGCACATCTCCTCCCACCCCCACCCCCCACCCATGGAAAAATCGTCTTCCATGAAACCAGTCCCTGATGCCAAAAAGGTTGGGGACTGCTGCTCTACAAGACAGTCCAAGGAATTTGCAAATTGTATCCATAACATCCTGCCACTTACCTACTGAAGGCTTCCAAAGTTATTGCATTGCACTTAGAATACATTCAAAGACAGTCGCTATTGCCTCTGAGGTCAGTGTGACTGCACCTTCCTCTGTCCCTTGTCCAGCAGGCTCCCTTTGACATCTGCCTGTTGAGCATGTGTTTGTTCAGCTCCAACCTTTGCTCGGCTGTTAGCCCAGGCTCAACTCAAATGTTCCCTCTTTAAAGTGGCTAACTCTGCCTATCCAATTTATCACTCTTTCCATACCATCAAACTTTTAAAAAATTATAGTCCATAGCACAATCTATATATCTGTATTCACTTATTTCTTATGCTCTGTTTCCCTCCACTTCAACACTACTCACGTGCCTTGCAGAAAAGCATGTAAGAAAGCTGATCTTCTCATTCACCACTGCATCTCTAAGCCCAGAACAGTGCTCAACATAAAATGGATAGGTCACATATATTTATAGAATTAGTGAATGAATTAATAAATGGATAAGGGAAAATTATGTTTGAGTTTTTGTCATTTTTACAAATTGGTTTGTTTCTCTGATTGTTGGTCTTGGTTATCCACCTCTGCGTGGGAGTGGCTTGACAAAGATTATGAGGCAGATAACGTCCTTCCACACCTGAGATCATCATTTTCACAGCCCACAGGACTAGTTGGAAGTATCCAACCACATGCAAAGTAGCTGCAACATGGTGCTTATGACTCACAGTAGTCAGCAGTCAGTTCTGGTATTCAGGAAGGTTGTTTAAGTTCTGAATACAAGTTGCTGCCCTGCAAGGCCTGCCCTCCCCGTGTTTTCTTTCTCCCTGACTTTGGGTCCTTTTTGTGGAATGAGCAGTGTGCACCTTCACTCAGTTACTTCTCCCAAGATACAACACTTCAGTGGCACAGTCTACATATGAGTAGTACAGATAATCTCATTTAAGCCAAGTGAAAGAAAATGATGTGATTAGACTACTTATAGGTGTTTTTCCCAGGTAGGTTGGCTTATTTTTCATCCAGCTTTCTAGGGTATTCTATCTGCTCTAGATTGTAGATTCCATTTCAAGATTTTCAGTTTCAAGTAGCTACAGTTACCTGAATTTGGACTTGGTGGTTCCTAGGGTTCTTTACAGCTCTTCCTCTGCCTTCTCTATTCGTTTCTCCCACCTGAGAAAATTTCCTCTGGCAAGGATCACTTCCTCAAGCCTGTTCATAATTACTTCTCTCGGCTAGCCAGTGATCTCTTTCCTTGTGATCATTACATCCCTGCAATCTGAATCCAACTTTGCATTTTCTGCTACTGATTGTTAGCTGAGCCCAGACTGACCAGTGGAATAAAGGTTGGAGCCGAACAAACATGTGCTCAACAGACTTCTGTTGGTCTAAGTCAAAGTTCTAGTTTGTACACAGGGCATCTATAACCTTTCACTCACATCTTTTTACATGTCACAAATTGTTATCACATGAAAATGAGAGTTTTTCTATATAACCATAATTTACAATTATGAAATTTTCCTATGTGCTTAGTCCTTTGCTGTATGTTGTGTACATCATCTCATTAATTACCCTCCATATCAATCATTTTAAAAAATATTCTGTATTTTATGATGCTTTAACATCTGGGGGCCTTGCTAATTCTGGAGAGATTGCCCTTTCTAGGACTAGCTAATTCCTAGAGAAAGTAGATGACTTATCTATGAGCAAGCCTTTCATAGGCAAACCAATCAATCCAAAGCCCATACTCCAAATACTTTTTACCAGGTTCCCACACACCAAGCCGATATTGCCCTTTCCCCAAATCTTCCCAGGACTAGGTACAGAACAACTAAAAACCACCTCTATTACCCAGAGCCTGACAAGAATATTCAAATTATATAATCCTAAGCTTGCTCAAGTTTGCCTACCCCGTGTCCCCCATTTTTCCCATGGAAACCAAATAAAGGCCCTGTGCTATGTCTTCCTCTCACTCCTGCCTCCTGACCAACACTGATGCTTCCTCATGTGGTCCTGCATGGCATGGGGCAGTATGCCCTTCCTCTTGGAAACTGTGAGTAATAAACACTTTTTTCAAGGCAATTGCCTCTGTGTCTGTCATCTTATTGTCCATGATTAAAACAAAATTCTACATATATTTTAAGACATCGCAATCATATAAGACAGGTAGGATAGATATTATTAGGTACCAGTCATGTAGCTGGAGAGATGAGGAGTCAGTATCAGAATAGGCAATCTTACTCTAGAACCAGTACAGGCTGAACATCCCAAATCCAAAAACCTGATACCCAAAAATGCTCCAAAATCTAAAACTTTTTGAGCACCAATATGTTGTTCAAAGGAAATGCTTCTAGGAGTATTTTGGATTTGGGATTTTCAGATTTACGGTGATCAAGCAGTAAGTAAAATGGCAATACTATAAAATATGAAATAATTAGAAATCTGAAACCCTTATTGTCTCAAGCATTTCAGATAAGAAATATGCAACCTGTACTCTAAGCCATTATGCTAATTTGACTTTATGTGTGTTTCCATATATCTAAAAAAAAGTTTAACTAGGGGACACCCTATCATGATACTCAGCCAAGAATTTCATAGAAAACTTCTGACATAAACTATTTAGTACTTGTTTATTGTCAACATCAACTTTTGCTCTTTCTGATTTCAATTTGGTCTTAATCTTGTAGTCTATAAATGGTATTCTATAAGGGTCAATAGCAATGCTTCACAGATTAATGAAATCTTCCCTACTAAATTGTAGACGGGCAAAGATTAACATAAAGATCAGACCTTTGCAGTTACTTTTTCTGATTTGCTAGCCCTTGAGTTCAGTCCATATATTCACTCACAAATATTGAACTAGGAATCAGTCTTACAGAAAAGAAGAGACACAGGTCCTGTTCATTGGGGTCCTGGGTATCTTATTTGGGACAGTAGAGAGTCAGTCCTGCAAAAACTAGTCTGTTCATTCCTTCACAAGAGCAAGGCCTATTATGTATTATTAAGAAAATTTATACCTTACTTCAACCTAGCTCTGCCTCCTGTCTTTACTTGTCTTGACCATTCTTTTCCCATCTGGACTCTTGCACTTTCTTTTCTTTTCTTCCTCAGTAACTCTTCCTCTTTCATGAGCTGATTTAGCAACAGCTCCCATTTTCATCTCCTAAGAAGCAATAGGACCAACCAGTGCAGGAAGAGAAAATGGGATCTGAATGCTCTGCAACCAAGTGTCAGGAACTGCAGGACTTGTAGGGCAGCCTGACCCAACTCCACAGTTGCCTGCCACCTGTGTCGGGCTCCAAACTCTGTCACTGAGGAAAAGCATAAGCACAGACTCATGTTCTCAGTTTTACACAAGTTAAAGCACTGAAAAAAGTCTTTTCATTCTGGTGATGCTAGACAAGAACATCACAGAGTTGAGTGGATTAAGCATGATGTATATGCAGAAAACCCAGGTACAGTCAAGTCATGAGAAAAGATGTGTGTCATTAAAACTGGTGGGGATCCCAAAATAAGTAGTGGGGCTTCTCCCTCTCCTCCCTGCATCATCATTTTCTCCAGCCTTATAGCCCAGGGGCTCCTGGATGAGGGTTGGGCCCCACCCCTGCCTTTATTATATTTACTTTCTGGAAAGGATCTAATACAGTCAAGTGCCACATAACGGCATTCTGGTCAACGACAGACCATCTATATTACACTAGTCCCGTAAGATTATAAAGGAGCTGAAAAATTTCTATGCCCTAGTGATGCTGTGATCATCTTAATGTCATAGCACTAAGTGATACTTCCATTTTGGTGGTGATGCTGGTATAAACAAACCTACTGTGGATCCAGCTACATGAAAGTATTATAGCACATACAATAATGTATGCCACATCATACTTGATAATGATAATAAATGACTATGTTACTGGTTTATATATTTACTATACTATACTTTTAATTGCTATTTTAGAGTGTACTTCTACTTACATTAAAAAAAAAGTTAACTGTAAAACAGTTTCAGGCCTTCAGGAAGTATTCCAGAAAAAGGCACTGCTATCATAGGAGAGGACCGCTCCACACATGTTATTACGCCTGAAGACCTTCTGATGGGACATGATGTAGAGGTGGAAGACAGTGATACTATGACTTGGGTAGGCCTAGACCAATGTGTGTGTTTATGTCTGAGTTTTTAATAAAAATGTTTAAAAATAAAAAAAATGAATATTTAAAAATAGAAAAAGGTTTATAGAATAAGTATATAAAGACAATATTTGTGTATAGCTGTACAATGTATTCGTGTTTTAAGCTAAGTGTTCTTACAAGAAAGTAAAAAACTTTTAAAAACTCAAAGTTTATGAAGTAAAAACGTTGCCACGAACTAAGGGTAAGTTATTATTAAATAATTGAAAATAATAACTTATTGCAGTCTAAGTGTACAGTGTTCATAAAGCCTACAGTGGTGTACAGTAATGTCCTAGGCCTTCACAGTCACCCACCACTCACTCACTGACTCGCTCAGAGCAACTTCCAGTCCTGCAAGTTCCATTTACAATAAGTGCCCTACACAGGTGCACCATGTTTTATCTTTGATATCCCATTTTTATTGAAACTTTTCAGTGTTTAGCTATATTTAGATACACAAACACATGCCATGTGTTACAACTGCCTACAGTATTCAGTACAATCACACGCTGTACAAGTTTGTAGTCTACGAGCAATAGGCTGCACCATACAGCTGGTCTGTAGTAGGCTACGCTGACTCAGTTTGTGTAAGTACACTCTACAGTGTACACATAATGTCAAATTCTCCTAAAGACACATTTTTCAGATGGTATCTGTGTTGTTAAGCGAGACATGATAGTATATGTTTTCACTGTAGCTGATATGATTCATAATAAGTATTCTCTCTTCTAGGTAAGATGCTCTAGTTAAAAATGTTAGACCTAAAAATATATGTGAGCTAACCATTCCACAATGGAGAGTAGGATAGTATTTACATGCTAAGTCCCTGAGAACTGAGAGCAAGTAGTATGCCTTTGTATCCTCAGCAACTAAAGTAATAAATGATAAGAGCTTAATGCTTATTTTTGAATTAAATTTCATTTTGCCAATTGTGTAGTGCCCAGTCTAATTTAACAAAAGGCTTTGAGAAAGAATACAGTAGAGCAGATGCACATAGCAACCATTAAATTAGAATACAGACAGCCATGCTGTAAGTGAAGGTTGACAGGAAAAAGCATCATAACAGGTCCAAGGAAAGCTGGAGTTCTTGGGTTTAGAACCAAAAGAAAAGAATCTGGACCCAAGGCACCGTGGAGACTGGCCCCTGGGATCACCAGATCATAAGTCCCCTCTCAACAGCAGGATGGTGCCACTTGATGTGATCATAAAGCTATGGAAGGATTTTCAGGAAGATCAGTTCTAGCACTTTAGGATTTCCATGTGTTTTTCCCAGCGCTTGCTTTTTACCACACAAGATGTAGGGTGGGGACTCTTTTGGATGCTATGTTGTAAGAAGAAATTAAGATTTGCCCATTTGGGAGGCAGGCCTCCAGTGGAAGGGCATGAGTGTCTGGGGTCGGTGCAATCAGAGCGGGAAACTCCTTGCATCTTGTTGCACAGGCCCAGAGAGCTCTGCCACAGGACAGTCCCTTGGCCTGGTGGAGAACCGGTCGCAGAGCGGTGGGCACGCAGACCGTTCTGCTTCCCGGCCTGGGAGATGTAGCTCAGTTCCCCAGGGCGGGGTTTGGCAACTTGTGCAGCGGCGTCGGGAGGGAAGGTGCCAGTGTCAGTTTTCAATTTGCTGCTTCTCCAGAACTCTCTCTCCCGCCCTCCTCCTCCTTCTCCCCACTCCTCCTACCCACCCCTGTACCGGGGAAGCCACTGCGAGGGGCGTCGCATTCTCTCGGCTTGCTCGG
>NW_007218094.1:52054-104513 GCF_000164805.1 Carlito syrichta
ACCCAGGATCTGACTGCGCCGGCTGCGTGTCCCCGCTCGGAACTTTTTGCCGCCTTCGCGTTCCAGATGCGAGACTTGGGGCTGGTTGACAAATACATCTATACATATGTGTGATCTAATAAAACATGTTCTCCTCTCCTTGAAGCAGCAGCTTTTAATGACATCTCCTTTATGCCAGAGACACTTGCCTTCTTCTCTGGGTTATAAACTTTTGATGCCAGACCTCTGCAGAACGTGCCCAACTGAATCTTAAAGTAGCGTCTTGAAGACAGAGGCAGAGAAAGCGCAATCTGTGACCTTCATCCCCGCACCTTCCTTCCTCCTCTCCCTTTCTGGCTGCCTCCCTCCTCCCCAGGGGAGCGTCGAGAAAGCTCTTTTTGGATGCAGGAGGGGGCATCTGGTTCTGCTAGCCTGGAAAGCGGAGGCAGGATTTGAGGAAGAATTGTTAGACTCCGGAGAGCCTGGACTCCTTTCTTCTCCTTCCCCCTCTGCTCCTGGCGTGCTCGCCCCTATCCTCTCTCCCCACGCCACTTCCTGAGACCGGCTGGTGTGCGGGGCGGGGGACCAGGACTGAGCCGCTGCCGAGTTCTGGGAAGTTGTGGCTGTCGAGGATGGGGGTCTGTGGGTACCTGTTCCTGCCCTGGAAGTGCCTCGTGGTCGTGTCTCTCAGGCTGCTGTTCCTTGTACCCACAGGAGTGCCCGTGCGCAGCGGAGATGCCACCTTCCCCAAAGCTATGGACAACGTGACGGTCCGGCAGGGGGAGAGCGCCACCCTCAGGTAGGGAGCTACCTTTCAGCGGGGGCTGAGCCCCTCGGATGTGGCTGTGTGGGGAGGGGTGAGGGAAAAAGGACACCAGGCGCCGTGGGGGGCTGGAGCGTGTGAGAGGGCCTCTCGCAGGCCTGAGAGGCGCCTACTCGCGCACTGTGGAGGCTGCCGCCCAGGCTCCTGGGCAGGTTTGTCGTTTGCTCTGGTGTTTCTGATCCAGGATCTTATGAGTGAACGTTGAGGTCCATGCTTGGGACTCCATGGCTCTATGAGGGCATGGCTTGGCTGGATTTACTCTTGTGTGGGCAGCAAGATGAGACCGAAGGCGCAGGAGCTGAAATACTGGGTGGTTAGCCTGAGATCCTTGGATGCTGTCTCACAGGCCGAGGCATGTGATGAGGTAGGATCATCAGCCTCAGGACCTCCAGGCTAGCCCCTGTCAGAGATGCACCTGAAATGTAAGGCTCTAGATTTGCCAGTGCCAGGCCATGACTTCTGATGAGTCTGCTCAAGAGCAGCACTCGTGCCAACCCTGTGTGGTGCTCATGGGGCCCCTATTATAAATGATGAGGACCGTTTTATTTTCGCAGACTGGGGCCAAGGAGAGAAAACGTGTAGGTTTTACACAACGAATTGTCCTGTGTGAAAAGCACAATAGGAAAGCTTTTTGTTTTACCTTAATGAGTTACAGAGAATCACTTACATGCTCCAGGCAGAGGGGTGGAGATTCTTGGAATATGAACCTTTGGGGACTGGGCCTGCTGCAGCAGAGACTTTAATAAAAATGCAGCCACCACTTTCCACCAGCTCAGCAGATATCATCTTTTATCCCTTTAATGAGGCAGTTCTGGTCCTAGGAGACAGATTCAGGGACGTCCCAGCTTAACTATGCCTCACAATGTACACAGGGTGAATGCATTTGCCCTGCCTGTGACTTTGATGGTTATGGTGAAAATAAAACATTCTGACCCAGATTCTGCAGCCAAATTGTCTGGCCTCTCCAAGGAGAGAATAAGGGTGTGGGTTCTTCCTGTTCTTCCCTTAGCTTTCCTGGGGGAACCCTTCCTGCATCTAGACAAGCTTCTTCTTAGGAAAGAAAGAAAGGCCTCTGGGACACTGACTGGCATTCTTTCCTTATGCCCAAGGATTAAGGTTGAATTCTTGCCATGTTGGGTAGTTCTTAGCTGGATCTTTTTGAGTTAGAGAACAAGTCCTAGAACTCTGTCTGCTGTTGCTCAGAGGCCCAAGGAAAAGAGAGAGAGAGAGAAAAAGAGGTTAGAGATGCCCCTCCGATGGCATGAGGGAAGAGTCCTCCTGGCCATGTGGGCACCCATCATCCTGTCCCAGACTAGAATGTAATATCTCAACTACATTGCTTCAGAGAAGTTTCAGAAGTCCACTCCATGAGAAATGACTTGTGGGATGCATATTTGCAGTGGACTAGTTGGCTCAAAGATATGAGTAGCACATTGGCTGTAATACACATTTATCTAAGAAATGTTGGTAAATGTTAGTGTGCAGGGATGCTGATACTGTCACTCAACTATTTACCTTCTAATCTATCACTGGGGCCAAGGGGTCCAGCACTGAATAGGATATCAGTGCTGAATTTTCCAAAATCCTCTGTCCTTTTCCTGCCCCTAAAAATTAAACTAGAAACTTAAAAACGAGCTTTCTGCTTTCTGGGATGCAGTGAGACTATTCTACCAGCAGAGGGCCAGCTGTGATCTACCAATTTTTATTAGCTGCTGGCCTGTTTTCATGATCTTCAATTCTAATGTTGAGCAGCTGGGCTTGAGAATGGGAATGGGAATAAAAAAGGGAAAGCTGAATAGTTGCTTTTTGTTCTTTGTAGAAACAACACAACTGACATGTTCTAATATAACTGTTTTCTGTTACCTGATTGCACACTGTAATTTTTTTAAAAGTAAGCATGCCTCATGTTGATTTTGCCTCACTTCTGTACATTTAGTCTTGGAATAAAGAAATTCAGCACATTGTCCACATTTTAATCTCTTTATATCCTCTTTCATCTTGTGTGGACTTCTCTTTTATTATTTTCTTCATTTTTATTAGATGCTCCTGTGATGTATACTTTTGCCTTTTAGTCATTCTCTCCTTCCTTTTTCCTCTTCACTTAATTCTTATTATTCCCTACTTTTTGAAGGTTTTGATTTTACTAGTATCACAATGTTTATTAAAAGAACGTAAACATCTCCAGCAAATGTCTGTGTTACCCAATTTCTCTCCTTTTGTTTTTACACTCTTGCCTTTTGGCTAATAGTTGTGTACCCATCTTAATAAAGAACTTTTATTTGTGAGTACTCCGAGGGAGAGTCCACGTTTTCAGTCTCTGGAAGCCCACGGCCTCAATCTCTAATAATCATACAATGTTTTGTTTGGTGTTCTTTTGCTTTTTAAAATTCATAGTTGTTAAATATGGCCACAGTTTCGTCTCCTTAAAGACATTTATTGGGAATTCATTGCTTGGGAATTTAGCGTTCCAAATGCATCAAATGTTCAGAATGCATCAAAAAATTGAAATGATACCGATGCCTGTCAGCCACAGAAAGACTTTTTAAATGTGATTGCCTGGATCAAACGATCTCAAGTCTGTTTCTATATCTTGAATGAAGTCACATAAGGAGGTCAAAGACCTAGAAGAAAAAAGCAAAAGAGTCAAGAAACCTGGGTCTGCCTTCAAATTTTCCATTGAAAAATAGCACAGCTTAGGGAAGAATGATTTCCTTCCTTTGGGATATCAGTTTTGTTGTGACAGGTCTCTGATTGCACTGAGAGACATTAGGAAGTGATGTGCCAATGATGAGACTGAAGTTTGGAACGTGGATGAAACTCATTTTATATAAGTGAGGCAATATTATCTTCCTCATAACTACTTCATGGGGCTACTTGAAAAGTAAAAATAATTATTTGAATATTGAGTTATTTTGCCTTCTTGGAAGAGAGATGATATGGAAAATGAAGGTGCTATTCACTATGGTTGAATTATAGCTTCTATGAATCTGATTTGAATTCATTATTACAAATGGGCCCTCTTGGCCAGAATCATTTTATTACAATTGTCTGCTGTTGGGTTAAAAATGTTCTGTGCCTTTCTGTTAGATTAGATATGACAAGAATCGAGAAGTCCTGAGTCTGAATCAATGCCTGCATCAAGAAAGGAGCCTGGGATCCTCAGTATGGTCAGCTGGTGTCTATTAAGCCTTCTCAGGCCAATGGATGACTGCCAGTTATACTTTCCTCACAGGCCCCAATCACCTCTGAATTTGTTGTAGTTCCTCTGTGGGTCCACATCGTCTGTGCACATGGACATTTTGAAGGGGGTGTGATAGGATAGAGGCAGGGCTTGCTATAACTGTCCCACTCAAAGGAAAGTAGGGGTTTGGGGCTTGGGAGTTTTAAATTTTTATATTATTTTTATTTTTATTTCAACAGCAGGATAATAAGTTTTGCTGCTTTAGGCTTGCTGATCTGGGATTATGCTTAATGGCTCTTTTCTAAAATGTCCCTGCATTTTCATTTGGAGTTCTGAGCTAATCCATTCAGAACCAAGTATTTGAGGTTTAACTACTGCCAAGGAATAATCTGAGCAGTGGGATTTTGCCAAAGCATCCAGGGTACTGGAGTTCCCAAAGACAGTGTTCTGCTGTCTACTTGCGTGTTTTTTCTGTATTTTTTCTGTATGCACACACCATCAGCAGCTTCTCCTTTTGTGTCAGTTAGAAAATTTAGAGTCGCCATTAGGTTATTCAAAACAAATGCATGATTTTTCATGCAGTGGAGAGGAAGAGTCATTGTTTAAGTGCCTAAGCTGAATACAGTCTGTATAAGTGCAATGTCTTTGCTCTTGGTCTGGGAAGATGAAGACATAAAGAGACACTCAAGCAGGTGAAGGTCCATAAAGGATCTCTCAAGTGATGGCACTAATCTGCTTGGAGTTAACTGGGACACTTCTTAAAAATTCCAGTGGCAGTTTTCCAGATTGATGAAATCAAAATCTCTAGGCTTGAGCATGAATGTGGACATTTAAAACATCTTTTCCAGTATTGGTAGTGTGGAGTTTCGGTTGAGAACCACTGCTTTTTCTGGCCCTAGAGACTCTGAGAAGGCTGGTCTCCAGTTCCTCCCACAGAAGCCTTTCCCCAGGTGTGCATGTGCCTCGTGGGGTGGGGTGATGTTAATGCCCTAGAAAGCACTGGGCTCAGAGGTCTGGGTACTTTGACTTGATTCTCACTCTACCTCTCACTAACTACATGACAGAGAGCACTTCAGTTGTATACATATAGGAACAATATTCACCCAGGCTGTGTTGTCAGATGAAATTACGTATATGGCATTGTTGTATTAACTGTGAAGCAGCATAGATGTGCAAGTTGCTACAGGTACTAAATGGTGCGTCTCAGCAACAACTGACAACACTCTTAGTCTTTCCAGTTTCATCTTGTCCATCTTCTCTTTTCCCCACACACACTTACACACCTTTGAGGTACATCTATCTCTTTCCGGTTCTACTCAGCATCCTGCTTTTGGCTTGTGGCCAAGAATTACCCTTGTCTGTATTCCAGTAACTTTGGCTACAGACCTGTTTCAACAGATATACATTATGGACCTGCTATAATTTCATGTGTGGTTAGGAGCCTAGGAGCCATGCCTTACATTTGAGTACAGACATTATGGTGGATATTAAAGATTTTTTAAAAATAAGTATAGGTTGAATCCATCTTCTTGGGACCCAACCTCTTCAAATGTATTATTACCTCTACAGCAATGAGATGCTTAGTTGTCTAAAGAATTTCATTCTCTTTAAATATGATCCTGGAACATTCAGGCACAGCAGTTGGTTGGAGATCTTGGAGGCCTGAGGGACTTTTGGATTCCAGTCAAAGCACTTGCCAGAGGGGACAGTTGAATCCATCAGTGATTGCAATCTGATATGAAATTATGCAAAAGTCTTCAGTGTCCCTGTGGGCAAGGCAACAAGCAGGATGGCAGAGTTAAGAGGAGTCTTCTAAACAGCAACAGAGTGACACATTTAGAAGGTGAAGATGCCTCAGCAGAGATTTGCTTTGTTATAGGAGCCAGGAGATACACAGAGTAAGGAGGTAGTGGGGCAGTTAGACTGCCCAGGGATTCTGCCTGGAAGGTTGGTATGCCCCTGACTGGGCCACAGCTGTAGGATCCAGCAGACCTGAAGAAGAAAGGCTGACTCGTCTCTGTGACACTCTCTAACATCCCTGATTAGTAGGAATGTGTCTGCCTCACCTAACACATTCCCCACACACCCTGCTCCGAAGCAGGTATGGAAGATGTTTTAAAGTATTAAAGATGTATGCTCCATGGCTTTCTGAACTGTTCTGGAAAACTCAGCAGCTCTTATCTAAGCCCTTTGGGTAATTATTTAACCTTTTAAAGTAAATTTGGCCCTTGGGCTCAGTTTAGTTCTGTCTTCATTCCCTTCCTCCCAGCTTCTAAAAAGGGATTCTGTCCTTGGCCCGCTTACTGTGCTTACTGCTTGGCGGCCTCGAGGGGAGCTGGAGAGCCAGTCTGGCCAGCAGCTGTTACAGATCTGATGGGATCCTGTAGTGAGATGCAGTGGAGAGGAAGAGTCAAGTAGGTCTTGTTTGACCTTCCCAGGGGAGGACTTTTAAAATTACTAATTATTAACTGGAAGCAGTCTTCACAATCAAGAGATGAAAGAGGAAATTATGGTTTAAGACATCTTTAGGACTGGCAGAAATTTGCATTGCCTATTAAGTTAGGAAGCAAGTGTTAACTTTTCTTGATGTTCTTTCTTTAAAAAAATACATATGAAATAACACTCGATTATTTCAGGCTTCTTTGTTTATTATTTGCTGTGCAGAAAGATGCTTTATGGTATTGTCCGAGAGGCTGTCTTTTTTTCATCTTAGTCCACCCTCAGTCCACTCCCATCTACCAATAAATGACACCTACTTGGTGTTGTTTATACCCTGGTGTACTTTTTTTTTAAGAAGTGAAAATTGAAGTTGTGACATCTAGGTTGCTCAGCACTGCCCAGCCTAGATCTGTGTCCCACTTTCCTGGTAGAGTTTAGAGAAAGGACATGTTTGGGCCTTGCCTCTCTCCCTGCAAGGTAACACCACCGACCCTTTAATAAAATTCACAAGAGCCCAAGAAAGGAAGGGGTGCTTTTCAAACAGACAAAAATTTCTATTATATGTGGTTTACTGTGTCAGATGCTGCATCAATTGCCTACCATTTCATGTAATTTCAGAATATTGCAATCTCAATTAACAGCCTAGGGGACTGATGTTTGGAAAAGCTAAGCCGCTTGCCTTTGGTCATGTGGTCATCATGTGTCAGAGTCTGTATTTGCTCATAGAAGACCTTCTGCTGCTTCTCAACTTTATAGTTTGCTCCTTCCAAATATAGAGAACAGAGAAAGTTTGCAAGTGCTGCAAGCAGGAAAAAAAACAAAAGTACCCTGTCTTTTTCTTGGACGCATACTGGATCAAAAGTCAGGAAATCTACATTCAATTGAGGGCTGTTGCTGTCTGTTGCTCTGTCTTTAGAGTCTCCTTGCTTCTGGTGCTTATCTCCCCTTGCAGCACTTGCCTGAGTGTCGATTTACCTCCTGGGGCTGGAAATGATGCAAGCTGCAAATGCTGTACAACATGTCAGCCACCAGGATGTTGACATATTGTCAAGGGCATCACTGGTGCTCTTGGCTTTGAACATAAATGTTTTACTGTCCTGTTACGTGACCTCCCAGAAACTCAAAGGACCTGCAAATTAAGATGACATAAATAGGTCATGTGTTGGTAAAAACCCAACAATGAGAGCTGTGAGAAAATGAGTAATATCAAAGTAAAGAATGAAGAAAAATGTGTATCAGATGGTCGAATGGTCTAAGCCACTAGACTCAAGGAGGAAGAAAAGTAATTTTTTTAAAACCCCAACATATGCCATTTCACAATTTTCCTCCCCTAATCTTATATTGACATTTTACGTTAGCCATTAAGACTGTGAACACGGAGAGCGGCAGGCCTTCTGCTCACCTTGCCACTGAGACATACTCCAGAGAAAATCATGTGATCTGCTTTGGCCTCTTCTTTTCTGCAGATGATACATTCTGCTTAAATTAAAGAGATACTGAAGGCCTTGACCTGGCTTCCCATAAAAGAGCTGATCAATAAAATTTTTAGAAATCAGTTTTGAATATTAAACATTTTCACAGGGCCTGAAGATTTATGGTATCTCAATTAACCAAGTTTTCATTGCATAATAGGAACAAAGAATGTTATAAGTGGTTGTTAAGTTTTTTGGCTAGTCCACAGAAGATAATTCAACTCACAATTACCCAAAATGCTATACACTAGCAATGAAAAATAATAGAAAACAACGTTGTTGTAGAAGTAATTATGCAAAAAAGAAAAAATGAATACGATAATTTTCTATTTATTGTGAATGCCCATGTTGAAGAAAAGTAGGCGTAATTAGAAGAAGATAATATGGAAACAGTTTCCCAAAGATATTTCTGAATACTTTAGAAGTTTTGGAGTTTGTAGCATTGTTTCTGCTGAGCCAAATTTAATTTTAAAATTCATAGCTTTTGTTTTATTTGATTCACACATACATTTATCACTACTTGGAAAATTGGGAAAATTTTCATAAATATTGACAAAAGAAAGAAGATAGATACAGGAGATGAAAGACAAGAATAGAATGATACATTACAGGAAAGAATAATAGATTTTCCAGAAGTATTCATAAGTGTGGAAAGAAGGGAAAGAAATGAGCCAAAGAGAAAGGAAAAGTGCCTACATGTGAGGAAAAAAAAAATTATCAAAGGTAGAGAAAAGAAGGAAGAAAGAGAGGGGTCAGGAAAGAATGAGTGTGCTTTACCTGCCAAGGTTTTGGGGCATGAATGCCTCTTCTCTGACATCTAGACCATATGACCACATGCACCCTGGTGTCCAGCATCCATCCTCAGCTGAGGCATGAGCAATTTAAAGATCAAATTCTCACTAGCTGGTAGGCTCCAGTGCTTTCTGAAACCCACTTCCCACCCACCCCACAGCTGTCAATCTCCTTCTTGTCACTGGATTCTATACCTGTCTTGCCCGGGTGATCAGATGCCCTGCCTTGTCTAGTCAGGACTTCTTCTCTGAGGGACTAAGCCTGCCTTTGACCCCACTCAGCCCAGGTTAGTATTCAGGGCCTTTCCAATACATACTGTTGACCTGCTTTCCCCAGTGCTTCTTTTAGAGACCACCTCACATCCAGGCAGCAAATGAGGTCTAGGCCAAGGCACATGTGCTCCTCTCTGCCCTGCTCCTGTGCAATTAAGCAGCTTATTCACAGGAATATGACTTGCTATCACAGGGATTTGTCCACCTTGACTACTCATCACATAGAGGGCCTACTGCTCACTGTTTGGAACCTCCCATGGTGGATAAAAGAAAGAGTCACCATCTGTGCATACAGGGAATTGAATCAGTCAGGTGTTTTATTAGAGGGCCTGTGCTCACACCAAGATATTGTCTATAAAATATCCTGTGCAAGAGGAAAGAATTATAGCACTCAAATTTGTACTATTCTGTGGCTTTTTAAGCCATCTTTAAAGATACTCCTCTTCCCATTGCATTGCTTTTCCAATGCCCTTTGTTAAATGCATTAATATCCTTTATTTATCTTTGTGTCCTTAGTGTCCAATCAGACTACCTAGTGCTTAGTAGGTACTCCAAGGTTTCTGAAAAGATGAATGCTTCTCCTTATCTCTACCTTTCTGTGTCTCTCTGTTTTCTTCCCTTCTTTCACATACACACACACACAGACACACACACACACACACACACACACACACACACACACGAAAAGAGTGTGAGAGAGAGAGAAAAAGAGAGATCTACCTTTTCTAATGGAGACGTTCGTACCCATGTTGAATAATTTGGAAGTCACTGGAATTACAACCACAGATTCTGGCATTTGAATTCTAGTTGAGATAATGATCTCTCCCTAAATAGTTGGTATTTCACTTGTCTTGTCTCCTCCTGCTTGTTATCATTGCAGTGTTTGCCAATTTCACTATACTATACTCTCAAAGCCACTAGCAGGAGACAGAGCAATGCAAAGGAAGTATGCCTGCTTCCCCCCTTTTCACCAAGGTCACAGAATAGAGAATAGCACTTTCTGGAAGAATATCTGCAAACTCCAGGGGATGGAAAAGCCAATGTGATTAATCTCTTAACATTCCAGAGGGCATCTCAGGATGAAGGGATTTATGGACCCATCTCCTTGGCCCTCTGAAATTCAGCTGCGTCTGTAACAAGCTCTCACTACGAGGCCTCCTCTGAATATGTCTCAGCAGCATGCATCCTGCTGTACCTGTGCAGGGAAAACGGTTTATAGAATATTCTTGATTATATGCTCTGTTTTACAATTGGCAGTCAATGGGTGCTTAGTGAAATGTAAGATAAAGTATAACCTCTATCAAGAGGTTAAGAACACTGACTTTACAGTCAAAAGGCTCATTTCAAATCCCAACTCTGGTACTTAATAACTGTATGGGGTTGAACAAGTGACTCAAATTCTCTAAGCCTCAATTTCCTTATTTAGAAAAATAGAGACAATATACCCACTTTACTGGGCTGTCAGGAGACAGTAAATGACATCAAGTTTGTAAAGAGCTGAGATTAAAGTCTGACATTATAGCAAGATCACAGTAAACAGTAGCTATTACACTTAAATAAATATATAAGTTACTGGATTCACAATTTAAACAAGCAGCATTTATTGGGTATCCACAAGCACTATTCTAGGCAGTGTGGAAATGATAAAGTTAATTATGATAAACGTAAATGATAAAATTAATTCTAGGCTCTCCTCTCCAAACTTTCTCATGTGTTAAGCATGTGAATAGGTGGGCAGGCTATAGGCCCACAGATCAGAGATGGGGGAGGAAAGGAGAGTGAGAGATAAAAAGGGAGGGAAGAAGGAAATGTGCCTGAAATAAAATGCGTCCATATTAAGTATTTACGGCAATAAACTTGGGCATGTACTAGGGGAGACTCCCCCAAACGGGATTTATTTCTAAAAAGTTGTATATTTATTCTTACGTGTTTAAACTTCAGTCACTTTCAAAGTACTCTCTGTTTGGTGCAATATACCTATTGAGACGCTTTTTCACTGCTCTAAACAATTTTTGAACTTGTCAATTTTGATGCCTTTTAGTACTTCTGCTGTTTTTGTTTCATCTCTTCCACACTGGAAAAAATGTTTTCCTTTGAGGACTTTTTCATCCAGGGAAACAAACAAACAAAAAGTTACTCAGGGCAAGATCTGATGAATAGGGAAGGTGGGGCGCTAGGGTCATGCTCTTTTGATGAAAACCACTGAACACTCAGGTGCTCTCTTAAATCACCCATCATGAAACGGACAAACATGTTGAAAGAATCTCAAAAAAAAAAAAAATCTCCAAAGTTGAATGCAGCAATGGTAGCTGGTAAACTGATGCCAATGGGTTCCTATTACACTTATCTTGCAGGGGAAGCCTGCACTACTAGGGGCCCGCCCTCTG
The DNA here is from genome assembly GCF_000164805.1 of Carlito syrichta. Lineage (NCBI taxonomy): Eukaryota > Metazoa > Chordata > Mammalia > Primates > Tarsiidae > Carlito > Carlito syrichta. The sequence continues at coordinate 63,400 of NW_007218094.1, forward strand.
AAAGATAATACTGGGTTTTTTGGGGTCTCCCCTCCTTCATTCACCCATGTAACCACCATCTCATGAGGTACAGAACATTTTTGTCATTTCACAAAGTTCCTCTATGCCCCCTTTGTATTGTGATAAAACGTACATAACATTTATCATTTTAAGCAACTTAATATGTACAGTTCAGTGGCATTAAGTACATTCACATTGCTGTGCAACTATCATCCCCAACCATCTCCACAGGTTATTCATCCTCTCTCGTCGAATTCCATATCTATTGAACAATAACTCCTCAGCCCCTGGAAATCGCCATTTTACTTTCAATCTTTTGTTTTTGACTGTACTAGGTACTGTAGACAAGTGGTATCATGCATTATTTGTCCTTTTGTGACTGGTGTATTTAACTTAAATGTCTTCAAGTTTCATCCATGTTCTAGCATATGTCATAATTTCCTTCCCTCTGAAGACTGAATAATATCATATGTATAGCCCACATTTGTTTATCCATTCATTCTTTGTTGGACACTTGGCTTACATTCACTATGATGAATAATGCTGCTATGAACGTGGGTGTACAAATATCTGTTTAAACCTCTGCTTTCAATTGTTTTTGTATATGCCCAAACCCAAAAGTGCAACTGCTAGATCATATGGTAATTCAAGGCTTCAGGGTTTTTTGTTTTTTGTTTTTTTTTTGAGTTGGAGTCTCACTCTGTCACCCAGACTGGAGTGCAGTGGCTGCTCCCAGCCTCTGCAGCCTCGACCTGCTGGGCTCTGGTGATCCTTCAGCCTCAGCCTTCCAAGTAGCCGGAATTACAGGCATGCACTACCATGCCTGGCTGATTTTTTGATTTATTGTAGAGATGAGGTCTTGCTGCCCAGGCGGGTCTTGAACCCGTGGGCTCAGGCAATCCACTCACCTCAGCCTCCCAAAGGCACGGGATTACAGGCTGAGCCAACTGAGCCCGGCTAAGGTTTCAGTTTTTAAGAAACCACCATATCATTTTCCATAGTGGTTGAACCATTTTATATTCCTGCCAGCAATACCCAAGGATTCCAATTTCTCTACACTCTTGCCATTGCTTATTTTCTGTTTTTATTATTTTTATGTAATAGTGATTCTAACTGGTGTGAAGTGGCATCTTATTGTAATTTTGATTTGTATTTCCCTAATGATTGGTGATGTTGATATGCTTATTGACCATTTGTTGATCTTATTTAGAAAAATGTCTATTCAAGTTGATTGTCCATTTTTAAATCAGGTTGTTTGTTATTGATTTTTAGAAGTTTTTATATATTCTAGATATTGGCCCTAATATATGAGGAGATCCTTCAAAAAATGGATTTTTTTTTTTTGGAGGGAAATCCCCCTGTAGTACAGGCTTCTCCTGCTAGGTAAGTGTTCTAGGAATCCATTGGCATCAGTTTACCTGCTACCGTTGTTTTGAGAGGCTGCATTCAGCTTTTTGGAGATTCTTTTAATGCCTTTGTCTATTTCACGATGGATGATTTACTAGAGCACCTGCCCACACTATGCTGACTGTTCAGCAGTTTTTAACTAAAAATAGCATGACCCTCATGTGCCACCCTTCCTATTTACTTGACCTCACTCCAAGCAACAATTTTTTGTTTTGTTATCCTGGATGAAAAAAGTCCCCAAAGGGAAATGTTTTTGTCAATGTGGAAGAGGTGAAACAAAAAATGGCAGAAGCACTAAAAGACATCAAAATTGACGAGTTCAAAAACTGTTTTGAGCAGTGAAAAAAGCATCTTGATAAGTGTATTGCATCAAACAGAGGATACTTTGAAGGTGACTGAAGTTTAAACACGTAAGAATAAATACACAATTTTAAAAATAAATTCCAACTTTTTGGGTCTTCCCCATCCTGTGTGACATAAATATTTCTTCTGATTTTGTGGATTGCCTTTTTACTTTATTTATTGTGTGCTTTGATGCACAAAAGTTTAAAATTTCACTAGAGTTTTTTTTTTTTGTCTTTTGTTGGCTGTTTTTGGTGTCATTTCTAAGAAACCACTGACAAATTCAATGTCATGAAGCTTTTTCCCTGTCTTTTAAGCATTTTATAATTTTAGCTAGTATGTTTAAGTTTTGATCCACTTTGAGTTAATTTTTTTTGTATATGATATAATACGAGTCCAACTTCATTCTTCTACATGTGGATATCCAGGTTTTTCAACACGAATTTTTGGAAGACTATACTTTCTCCATTGAATGATGTTGGTATCCTTGTCAAAAACCATTTAAACACACAATCAACAGTTTATTTCTGTGGTCTCTGTTCTATTCCATTGATCTGCATGTCTGTCTTTATGCTAGAACCACTCTATTTTAATTTCTATAGCTTTGAAATATGTTTTGAAATCAGAAAGTGTGAGACCTCTAGCTGTTTTTATCAAGACTGTTTTGGCTACTTGTGGTCCCTTGAAATTTCATATGAATTTTAGGATTTTTAAAAAAAATTTCTACAAGAAAATACCATTGGTCTGTTAGTCAGACTTGCATTGAATGTCTAGATTGCTTTGGGTTTCATTGACATCTTAAGTATATTAAGTATATTAACATGTATTTTTTTGTCTTTTCATATTTTGTCTTTTTTATTTCAACACTGTTTTGCTATTTCAGTATACATCTTTCACCATCTTAGTTAAATTTATGCTGAAGTTTTTAATATTTTTTGATGTTATTGGAAATGAAATTATTTTCTTAATTTTTTAAACCTAAAATTCATTGTTAGTGTATAGAAATGCAACTGATTTTTGTGTTGATTTTATATACTACAATTTTGTTGAATTTGTTTATTAGTTCTAATTTTATTATTTGTGGGATCTTTAGCATTTTCTAGAAGATCATGATATCTACAGAGATAGTTTTACTTCCTCATTTCCAATTTACATGACTTTATATTTTTTTCCTTTATTGCTCTGACTAAAACTTGCAGTGCATAGAAATGATGGAAGTAGATATCTTTGCCTTATTTCTGATCTTAAAAGAAAAACTTTCACCCGGGCTCGGTGGCTCAGCCTGTAATCCCGCGCCTTTGGGAGGCTGAGGTGAGTGGATTGCCTGAGCCTGCGGGTTCGAGACCTGCCTGGGCAGCGAGACCTCATCTCTACAATAAATCAAAAAATCAGCCGGGCATGGTAGCGCACGCCTGTAATTCCGGCTACTTGGAAGGCTGAGGCGGAAGGATCGCTGGAGCCCAGCAGGTCGAGGCTGCGGTGGCCAAGAGCGGCCACTGTACTCGAGTCTGGGCGACAGAGTGAGACTCCAACTCAAACAACAACAACAACAACCAAAAAAACAAAAAAAACAAAAAAAACAAAAAAAAAAAGAAAATCTTTCAGTCTTTTATCATTGAGTATCTTATTAGCTGTAGGATTTTTTTTACATATGACCTTTATTATGGTGAGGTAGTTTCTTTTTATTTTTAGTTTGTTGATTTTTTTTATCATTAAGGAATGTAGAAGTTTATCAAATGCTTTTTTGTATCAATTGATACATAAAAATATGATATGCGTGTGCTTTATTTTTTTCCCTTCAGTCTGTGAGATGATATGTGTGTGCTTTATTTTTTTCCTTCAGACTGTTAATTGGTGTATTGCATTGATTAATATTCATATGTTGAACTATCCTTGCATTGCAAAAATGAATCTCACTTGGTCATGGTGTATAAGCTATTTGACCCTAAACTTTTTTTGTTGCTGTGAGATTTTTGATTAGTGATTCAAACTTCTTGCTAGTTATCAATTCAGATTTTCTATTTATTTATGATTAGTAGTGATAATCTGTGCCTTTCTAGGAATTTGGCCACTTTATTTAGGTTAGCCAATTTGTTGGCACATGGTTGTTCATAATACTCTTATGCAATCTTTTTTATAGCTATAAAATTGTTTGTAATGTACCTTCTTTCATTTCCTATCTTAGTTATTTGAATCTCTCTTTTTCTTAGTCAATCTAGCTAAAATTTTGCCAATTTTGTTGTTATCATTTTAAAGTGCAAACTCGTGGGTTTTTTAATTTCCTCTATTTTTTATTTTGTTTATTGTTGCTCTAATATTTATTATTTTCTTCCTTCTGTGAAGTTTGTGCTTGGTTTGCTGTTTTTTCACTAGTTCCTTAAGGTTTAAAGTTAGGTTGTTAACTCGAGATTATTTTTTTCTTTTTTTATGTAAGTGTTTAGAGTTATACACTTCTATATGAATACTACTTTCACTGCATTTCATAAGTTTAGTATGTTGTGTGTTCATTTTCATTTGTCTCCAAATTTGTAAAAAAAAAATCTCTTTTATTTTAATCTTACTCATTGGTTGTTTGAGAGTATTGTTTAATTTGCCAATATTTGCAGATTTTCCAGTTATACTTCTGCTGTTGATTTCTAGTTTTATTCTGATCCGAAATTTTTTTTATGGTTTCACTCTTTTAAATTTATTAATCCTTGTATTGTGACTTGACAGATGATCTTCCTTGGAGAGTGTTTTATGTCCACTTGAGAAAAATGCATATTCTGCTTTTGTTAGGTGAAATGTTCTGTACATTTCTGTTATGTAAATTGGTCTATAATATTGGTCAAGTTTTTTATTTCCCTATTGATCTTATGTCTGGTTGTTCTATCCATTATTGAATGCGAAATATTAACATATTTTACTCTTCTTGTGCAGTTGTCTATTTCCCCCCTTCAATTCTGTCAATGTTTTTTTCATATATTTAGATGCTCTGGTGTTTGCTGCATATATGTTTATAATTTTAAATCTTTTTTGATTAATTTATTCATTTATTATGATATAATGCCCTTTGTTGTGAGTTTTTCACTTAGTCAATGTTATGTGATATTGACACAGCCACCTCTGGCCTCCTCTGTTTATTATTTGTATAGAAAATGATTTTTTATCCTCTCACTTTTGAACTATGTGTATATTTAAAACTAAAGTAGGTTTTTTGTAGATAGTATATAGTTGGAACTTGTTGGGTTTTTAAAAATCCATTCTGCCAATCTGTGTTTTTATATTGGGGAGTTTAATACATTTATATTTAAAGTAATCATTAATAAAGAGACTTAGTAGCCACTTTGTTTTTATTTTTTTTCTGTATGTGTTACAGCTTTTTTGTCTCTTGTTTCTTCCCTTACAGTTTTCCTTTGTGGTTAGCTGATTTTTTTTTTTTTTTGGTAGTATTGCATTATATTTACTCTCATTTTCTTTTGTGTATATTCTATATATATTTTCTTTCTGGGTAAACTCCATGGTTTACACATAGGGCTTACATCCATTATCCTAAAGTTAAAACAAACTATTTTAAACTAATAACAACTTAAATCACATGCAAAAACTGTATTACTTGACAGTGTAGAACCCCTTTTATATTAATGATGTGACAAATTACTGCTGTATATGTTGTGTACCCATTAACATAGATTTATAATTTTATAGTTTATTTTTAAAATCCTATAAAAATAAAATTCAAGTTATAAACTAAATTATAGTAATACAAGTTTTTATATTTATATATTATCTTTACCAGAGAACTTCATATTTTTATACAACTTTGAGTTACTTTCTAGCCTTTTTGTTTGTTTCAACTTTCAGGACTCTTTCATGATTTCTTGAAGGGAAGTTCTAGTGGTAATATATTTCCTCAGCTTTTGTTTTTCTGAGGATGTCTTAATTTCTCCTTCCTTTTTGAAGGGCAGTTTTGCTGGACATTGATTTCTTGGTTGACAGATTTGTTTGTTTTGCTTTTTTCTTTTAGTCCTTTATGTATAAAACCCATTGCCTTTTGATATTAAGATTTCTACTGAGAAACTCACTGATGAGCTCACTGAGAATTCCTTCTATATGATAAATCAGTCTGTTGCTGCTTTCAAGATTCTTTGGCTTTGGCTTATGACAGTTTGATTACAATGTATCTCAGTGTGGATATGCTTGAGTTTATCCTCCTTAAAGTTAATTGAGTTTCTTGAATTTTTATGTATTTTTTTTTCTTTAATTTTGGGACGTTTTCAACCATTACTTTTCCAAATAAACTCTCTTCCTTTTTCCTTATATCTTCTCCTTCTGGAACTTTTATAATGCATATACTCTTCTGCTTGGTGGTGTTCCATAAGTCCCTTAGGGGCTTTTAAATCTTTTCTTTTTTTGTTGTTCAGACTTAATAATTTCAAAGAAACTGTTTTCATTGATGATTTTTTTCTGCCTGTTCAAGTCCATTGTATTTTTTAGCTTTAAAATTTATGTTTTGTTCCTTTAAAAATTTTGTCTTTTGTTGAAGTTCTAATTTCATCCATATGTTGATTTCTTTTGTTTTTTATTTTTGCTTTTTCTTTAGCTCTTTGGGCATTTGTAAGACAATTTATAAAGTCTTTTCAAGGAAGTTCAAAGTCTATGGTTCTTCAAATATGTTTTATGGAGATTTGTCTTGTTCCTTTGAATGGGCCATGTTTTACTGTTTCCTTGTAGGCCTGGTGATCTTTTGTTGAAAAAATGGGCATTTTAAAAACAGCCATCTCTTCAAGTCTTTGTAGACTGCCTCCATGCAAGAGAAGACTCACTAATCAACAGGTTGTGATGGCTTCAATTCTTGGGTCTTTTCTGGGCATATATGTTCCCTAGGCTAATGTGCATAACTTACCAATCCCTCTGTATACAGTGCTATTTTAAAATGTATTAAATGGTCTCATAACAATTTCTTCTTAAGGGCTTTAGAGATATTTTGTATTCCTTTGCCAGTAATATCTTGCCCCGGGCAACTGAAGGTCTGAAGTCCTATTGTGGCTCTCATGAGCTGTGCCAGCTGCCTGTCATAAACCTTTCCTCATTTGAGATTCGTGTTCTTTTGGTGTCTGGACTCCGAGTTAGGAATCCCAGAGATCAAGACCTCAGACAGCCTGCAGACAGGTTAGAATGTTACAAAGGTTATCTTTTGTAGTCTCTTCATTTTGTGGAGAAGACAAAGGGACAGACTACTACTTTCCCCAAACTGAAATGCACCATACCAATGAGGGGTGCAATAAGGGTGAATAAACACAATAGAAACTTTTCTACCATTACAAATAATTTTTTAAATTATTGGGCATTTGCTTGATTACTGAAAATATTTGATTTTTTCCTCAGCGGTCTTATGAGATTATTTTAGTCATTTTCTAGTTTATTCAATGATTCTATGGAGGAAATGAGGGATTAGATCTCCCTAGTCTGCCATCTTAATGGCATTTTCCTCCATGATCTTTTGAAGTCAATTCTCTAGCCCTTGATAAATAAGCCCTTCTTTCTGACACAGTAAATTAATTTTTTTTCTGTTTTAAAATTACATATAACTGAAATGATACTGTATTATATGGTACTCTTTTTTATCTGACTTATTTTCTTCAGCACAATGTGTCTAAGATCTGTGCACATTACTGCTTGTAGTTCATTCCCTTTTGATTGCTCAGTATTTTATTGGATAGTTATACCACATCTGTTTACACATTTGCCTATTGATGGATATCAGGATTGCTTCTAGTTTTTGACTAGTCTGAATAAAGGTAAAATGAATATTTGATTAAAAACCTTTATGAGGAAATATTTGTTCATTTTTCTTAGGAATTATCTCGAGTGAAATTATTGAGTCATATGATAAGTGCAGATTAAACTTAAAAAAAATTCCATACCATTTTTCAAAGACATCATACCAATTTATACTCCTACCTATGGTTTATGAGGGCTTCAGCTGCTCCACAGCATCACTAGCACTTGGCACCACCAGCCTTTTAAGTGTTTAATTTTAGTCGTTTTAGTGGATGTGAAGTAGTATACCACTGTAAAATTTGAATTACATTTTTTTGAGGAGTAATGATATTTAGTATCTTTTCATATGCTTTTACATTGGCCATTCCTGTGTGTTTTTAGAGATCTGGGAGATTGATGTACTTATTCATTCATTTATTCACAAATATTTATTGAATACTGTATGGTATATGATGGTATAAGAACTGGCTTATAAAGGTGAGCAAAACAGACCAAACTTCTGACATAGAGCTACAATCTAGGGCACAAAGACAGACAATAAACAAGATAAATACATTAAAATACAATATCCTGTTATATAGCAACAAGTGCTGTAAAGAACGATAGAGTAGGGTAAGTTAGTTGAGAGGGACAGGTATCTCCATTCTTGTTGTGTGGTGGTCAGGAACCACCTAATTATGCTGACATTTGAGCAGAAACTTGATCAAAGTGCAAAGTGATGTACAAATATCTAGTGGAAGTGTTTCAAGGAAAGGGAGTGGCGTGGTTAGAGGCTCTGCAGCAAGCATGTGCTCAGCATGTTCTAGGAACAGCAAGGAGGGACTGGAGCAGAGTAAAAAAGAGAATGAGTGGTAGGGAATAATAGGGAATCATAGGCAGAGACTTCTGCTTCTTGACTTCACATTTAAGGAACTTGAACATTGGCACTCCCATCCTCACAATAAAAATCTCAACACACTGAGAATGAGCAACTTTTCTTGGATCCATCAGAGAACTGAGGTCACAACACAAGCACCACCTTGAAAACTGGAGATAGGCAGCTACAGAGAATCACCATTTATTTTGGGCAGAAAGCACCCCTGGAGTCAGGTTCTTCTAGAAACACGTAAAAGGCAATTGAATGATTGCTAGAGACTAGGTGTGGATTCACTTGTGATATAAAACCTCCAGATGAGTTTATAGGGAACCTCCACACTTTTGTGAATTTTACCTCCAGTTGACTCACTAGGCTCTCAAGGTGAAAATGGGAGAACCAGCAAAAGCCTGGTAACCATTCTGCAACATTCCCAGAGGACCTGTTCTTAAACAGTTTTACCAGAGTTTAATTAACTTTTTTTTAACCTTTTAAAGGATGGGAAATGCCCAACTCTACCCCTCTCTAGCTAAAAGGCAAAAATCACAGTATGAATAGACAGAGTAATCATTAGAACAAAATAAACATGGCGGGGATGTTAGAATTAACAGACTGCTCAGCCGGGCGTGGTAGCATATGCCTGTAATTCCGGCTACCGAGGTGGAAGGATCGCCGGAGCCCAGCAGGTCGAGGCTGCGGTGGCCGGGAGCGGCCACTGCACTCCAGTCTGGGTGACAAAGTGAGACTCCAACTCAAAAAAAAAAAAAAAGAATTAACAGACTGGGAATTTAAAATAATTATGCTAATATATACTAAGTGCACTAATGGGAAAAAATGGATAACATGCAAGAAAAGACTAGTAAAGTAAGCAGAAAGATGGACATTTTAAGCAAGAATCACAATGAATTCTAGAAATAAAACAAACATTATTATAGAAATGGAGAATGGGTTTATTTGATGGGAATTAGTGGACTGGACACAATTGAAGAAAGAATCAATGAGCTTGAAAATATGCCAGTAGAAATTTCTAAACAGAGAATCAAAGAGAAAAAAAAACTAAAAAAAAAAAAAAAAACCACAGAAAATCTAAGAACTGTGGAACAATTACAAAAGACATAATATATGTATAATGAGAAAACCAGAAGCAAAAGAGAGAAAGGAATAAAAGAAATATTTGTATCAATAGTGACTAAAATTGTCCCAATATTAATGCCAGACACCATAGGTCCAGGAAGCTTATCGAACACTAAGCAGGATAAATGAAAACAAACAAAAACAAAAAACCTTATACCTTAGGCATATGATATTTAAATTGAAGAATTTCAAATGCAAAGAATAAAACGGAAAATGTTATAGGGGAAAACAACTTACCTATAGAGGAGCAAGGATAAAAATCATACTGAACTTCTCTTCAGTAATCATGCAAGCAAGAAAAGAGTGGAATGAAATACTTAAAACATTGCAAGAATAGAATCCCAGTCTAATTCCTCAGACAAACAGAAATTGAACGGATTTATCATCGGTAGACCTGCTCGGCAAGAAATGGTAAAAGAAGTCATTCAAGCCAGGTGCAGGGACATACACCTGTCGTCCCAGCTACTTAGAAGATTGAGGTGGGAGGACTGTTGGAGTCCCAGCTACTTAGAAGATTGAGGTGGAAGGATTGTTTATGTCCAGTCTGAGCAACCTAGCAAGAACAAGACCTATCTCTTAAAAAATAGAAAAAAGTTATTCATAGAGCAAAGTCTTGGGTTGGGTCTCATGAGAACCTTTAACTCAAGCTAATTATGGTAATACTGCACCCCACTGCAACCTCCATCCCCACAGCATTTACTGAAGTAGCTGACTCTATAGTAATAAGATTGTTTGTCATTCACTCCTCTCTCTCTCTCTCTCTCTCTCTCTCTCTCTGTGTGTGTGTGTGTGTGTGTGTGTGCGAGTGTGTGTATCTCAGCACACACACACATAATTTTTTTCTCTTCAATTGATGTTAGTTTCTTGAGGATAGGTATAAGATTTCAATTTAGTTGTCTCAAGTAGCTCCTATAGTGCAGAGCATGTTAATAATGTCTCCTTGACAAGTGGCAGCTAGATGACATCTGCTGTCTGCCCTCATCTTCTTCCAAATTGTATAAGTAAGTGCAATCAGATATTTATATATCTGTGACTATAACTAAAATAGAAATAATAATAAACACAAACAACTTTTATTTGCGTGGCAATTTGCTTTATCTCTTCCTGAAAAGTTATTCCCCAACCTCTTTCTACATATGGCATATCTTATGCATCTCTCAGGTCTCTCTCAAATGTTACTTCCTCATTAATCTTTTCTGATTTTTCTGTCACCTTTATCTCAATGATTTCCAAGCATTCCAATCCTGGTCAGGCTGACCCAGGAAGAATTTTTAGAACACAGATTCCTGTACCCAGAATCAGGAATACTAAAGTATACATCCATGAATCTGATTCTCATGCAAGCAAAACTAGTTCTATATACTAATTTTTGGGAAAATTGTATCTGACTTTCTTGATGTTTTCCACTCATCAGAGCATGCAGGGAAAATAAACTGGTCCTCATCTCATACTCCCAGCACATATATACTGTTATCTGTAATATAATCTCGCAAGTTCCATGGGCATATCTACATGTCTTTCTCAGGACTAAGTTCCTAGGAGGGAAAATACTTCATTTGTCTCTGTATCTCTAGTTGTCAGTGCCACAATTTTTTGCTCTACTATTTTTGTCAGAATTTACAAGAAAACCCACTCAGACCATTTAAATAAAGAAGTATGCTGAGTTATAAAGACCATGGAACTCAAAGGAAGTAAAGAACTTTGGTTTCTGAAAGGAAGAGACCCGGGAGTTAGACACTCTTGAAAGCATGAGCTACTGCTCTGTTATCTGCCTCTTTCCATTTGGTCATGTGGTCTCTTAGTCCTGCATTTTCCTTACACTTATTCTTCTTTGTGCCTTTAGTTTTTTCTACTTCCACAGAGTAGACGGCCAGCCTGCATCTTTTGGCTTCACAGGCTCTCAGTTCAATCTAGTCTCCACAGGTGATCTAGTATTTCCCTGTCTCATTTCCAAATTTTCAGGAGATAAAACCTGACTGTCCCAGCTTGGGTTGAGTATCCACTCAGGCCATGACTAGGAGGAAAAACTAAAGTCTTACATCAGAGAGTGTGTTTTTATTATCAAGTAATAAAACATAAATTTTTTTTTTTTGAGTTGGAGTCTCACTCCGTCGCCCAGACTAGAGTGCAGTGGCATGCTCCTGGCCACCACAGCCTCGACCTGCTGAGCTCCGACGATCCTTCCACTCAGCCTTCCAAGTAGCTGGAACTACAGGTGCGCACTACCATGCCCGGCTAATTTTTGATTTATTGTAGAGATGAGGTCTTGCCAAGTTGCCCAGGTGTGTCTCGAACCTGTGGGCTCAGGCAACCCACTCACCTCGGTCTCCCAAAGCGCTGGGATTACAGGTTGAGCCACCGAGCCTGGCCTAAAACATAAGATTAAAGAAATGTAAATAATGGTAATATTTATATTCTCACTCAATAAGACTACTAAGGGAGGCAGCTCCAGGGATGTTTTCCATCAGCTAAAATGCTGAGATCAACATTTTACCAGCTACAACATGACTGCAAAAATTCCAGACATTACATTCTTCTGTAACTTTTACAGCTACAAGATGACTGCAAAAATTCCAGACATTATATTCTTCTGCAACAAAATTCCAAAGTAGTTATTGAGGGGTTATGGGTGTCTCTTTTAAAAATATTCTCCTCAAGCCGGGCTTGGTGGCTCAGCCTGTAATCCTGCGCCTTTGGGAGGCTGAGGTGAGTGGATTGCCTGAGCCCGCGGGTTCAAGACACGCCTGGGCAGCGAGACCTCATCTCTACAATAAATCAAAAAAATCAGTTGGGTGTGGTAGTACATGCCTGTAATTCCAGCTACTTGGAAGGCTGAGGTGGAAGGATCACCGGAGCCCAGCAGGTCGAGGCTGCGGTGGCCGGGAGCGGCCACTGTACTCCAGTCTCGGCGATAGAGTGAGACTCCAATTCAAAATAATAAATAAATAAAAAATAAAAATATTCTCCTCCAGACTGGGCAGCATAGGAAAACCTCATTTCTACAAAGAAAAAAAAATCAAAAAATTAGCTGGGCGTGGTGGTATTAGCCTGTAGACCCAGCTACTCAGGAGGCTGAGGTAGAAGGATCACCTGAGCCCGGGAGGTCAAGGCTGTGGTGAGCCATGATGCCACTGTACTCCAGCCTGTGTGACAGAACAAGACCCCCAATTCTCTCTCTCTCTCCATATATATATTTAAATATATGTATTTATATATAATGCTATAAATATATGTATTATATATTTTAATATTTAAATATACTTATATATTTAAATAAACATATTTTTATATAATTTATAAATAAATATACTCTAGAAGTTCTTTCCCAGCATATTTCCCTGTGGGATCATTGACTAGGATCACATTATATATCCAGGTCCTATCTGGAAGAGCTAGAGGTCTGGAAAAAGGGTTTTCGGCATTTTCAGCCACTATAATGAGAGGAAGGCACTAGCAACAAGTGATTAGTGGGTAACTGCTATTGAGCTAGCAATTAATGTACACAGGATGGGTGCTCCCCGTGTGGTACCCCAGCCTTGTGCTATGGCTGGGGGGGCTGGTGGAGGTAGAGGTAGTCAGAATTCTCAGAGAAGGATAGATTATGCCCTCGCCCACAGTCGGTTCATTCCACTGGATTTAACACATGTGGAATGAGATAAGTTGTGGAATGCATGTCTAGTGTGCTCACTGCGTGCATTCCAACCCTGACACAAAGGAAGTCACTGAGGTGAACTTCTTTTCCATGATACCCATGATGTGTGCATCAATCCACGGTGTTTTTTTAAAAATCTACAGTAACCAAAAGTACTAAGAAGCTGAGAAACAGAAAAATTCCAGGTTATCGAAAGGAAGTTTTAAACAGCCTCACACAGCACAATCAGGAAATAAAATAGTGTGGTAGAAGGAGGTGGGAAAAGAAAAAGGTGGTGAAGAGAGGCCTTGGTGTTGCGGGAAGAGGAAGACAGTAGGAAGGGAGACACAGTCGGATGCTCGGGAGCAGTGTGGGTCGGGGAGCAAAACTTCTTAAATCAAGCCGGGTGCAGCGGGAGACCGCAGCAAGACAGGAGGGACAAGGTGCGGGGAGGAGATAGCCGAGATTAATGAGCTCAGTCGACTCCAGGTGGGCTCCCGCAGCAAGGCCGGGACATGACAGCATGAGCCAGAAGACGCCCCTCTCTTTCGAGGTCAGTTATTTATTTATTTTGTAACGGAACCTAACAAATTCTAAAACCAGATAAATCCAATTACCCGTGTTTTGCCTTCAGGGAGTGCGAAAGATTAATGGTGGTATTTTGGCAGTAGCATAAAAAGAAATAGGTGGTAATAACAAGAAGGGTTGTAAAGTGCCCTGAGAGCGGCTGCAGCTTTCTAGCCAGGCCCAGCTGGTCCCCTTGCACCCTGTTCCAGGCCACCTCGCCCCATGTACCAGGCCACCTCACAGCCTCCTATGGGAGAGTGAGCTGGGCCCAGGGAGACTTTCCAGTCCTTCTTCATGGGGCCTGCTGTCTGAAGGAGCAGCAGGAGAGCCCAGTGCCCTTTCTTAGCTGATGCGCCTTTTCACGCTCTTGATTGCTATCTCCTGCAGACAACTTTTAGTTCTTGTGTGCTAGAGTTCACATTCTCTCCAGCTGACAGATTAAGAGCCTGAGGGCAGAAAAAGGGTCTTGAACCCACTTCTTCTGATGCTGTCTGTGCTGCCACTGGGATAACTACCTTGGGAGGCATTTACCTAGACTCATGTGCATCATTGTGCATCAAGTGCTGTTTGCCACAGCCCTTCTTGGCCTTGCTCTGCTGTGTTGGGATGGTGACTCTGCAGGGGAGGGAGTGGGTACCCATGGAGTGCACCAGTCTTCTTTTGTGTTTGTAGTTTTGTCCTGTGAAGTTTTATTGCATAAGATGTCTTCCCAGTACAGCTTTTGGCTTATGAAATGTTTCTTCCAAAATGCCTTGCTTGATATTCACACATTCTGCTTTTTAAAAAATGTAATTATTTTTATTGAGATATAATTCACATACCATAAAATCCACCCTTTAAAAGTGTACAATTCAGTGGGTTTTAGTATATTCATAAGGCCGTGTAACCATTACTACTATCTAATTCCAGAACATTTTCATCCCTCCTAATAGAAATGCTGTACCCATTAGCAGCCACTTCTCGTTTCTCCCTTCTACCTAGCCCCTGGCAACCACCAAATGTTTTCTGTCTCAGTGAATTTGCTTATTCTGGACATTTCATATATATGCATGGACTCATACAATGAATACACATGCTCTGCTTTTAACTGTTCTTTAATTTGTTCATTCTTTTATTCACTCACTCCCTCTCTCATTCATTCTACAAATGTTTTCTGAGCTCTTGTCATGGTTCTAGCGTTTTGTTAGGCACTGTGGGTAGAACAAGCATGGTGTCTACTTTTAAAAGACTCATAATTTCAAGTTAGAGAGATAGAAGCAAACAGTTAAACATATCATGGGTTGTGCTAAGATCCTCTGGAAAAGGGCACATATATTATCAGACTCTGCCTGGTTCTGGTGGTTCTATGCATAGTGTCTTCAGGCTCAGAACCAACCTTTACACCCAGGAGTGCAACCTATCTGCCTGGTACTCTGCACCATTTTCTATGATTCTAGCCCATCTCCAACATTGGTACCTAACTTCTGAGGGCAGGCCCATTTAGCACCATAAATGTTATCCTGTATTTGGATTATCAAGAGGGGTTGTTAAAATAGGCTGCTGGGCCTCAACCCAGAGTTTCTGATTTAGTAGGTCTGGGTACAGGTCTGAGAATTTGCATTTCTCACATGTTTCTAGGTGACGCTGATGCTGCTTGTCTAAGGACCACTCTTTGAGAACCATTATCCTAGATTATACTCTTTCCTTGTTGGTCTCTATCCTGGTGTCCTGCCTAGTAAATTACTCTTTTTAAAGCCAAGACTTTTCCTTTCTTTTACTAGTCACTTATCAAGGACCCAGACTTTGTGATTAAATCCAGGCTCAAGACTTAAGGCCCAGATCACTGTCTACTTGCATTCCCAAACATTGCCTATTTCTGAGTTTGATGGTCTTCTTTGATGCCTACCGATGTACTGAATCTTGCCACATCCCATGTATACTTCTTCTATCTATTGTATATTTTACCAAAATCCACAGTTAACGCTTAGGCCTAATTCAGTCTGATTTTTTTTTTTTCCACCAGTAGTTAATTGAGTCATACACAACAATGTCAAAAGATAAGACAGCAGTCAATCCAAGATGTCATTGTCATCCTATCTATGCCCATCTTTCCTACTTCTTAAGATGGTTCGAGTGACAATTTTGTTTTTCAACTCTAGCATTTTATGCTGGCCGGTCTAAGCTAAGAAAGGAGGTGTAATAGATACCTCTATAGATTTTATAATTTAGATCTTCTCATATGAATCCTCTGGTAAGCTTGGTAGTGATTGAGGAATCATAACTAAGAATGTCTAGGTTCTTAGGAATTTTCAAAAGATAAAAGAATTTCAGCCAAAAAAAACCACCAAAAAAATACCAAAACAACAACAACAAAACCAAAACAAACAAACAAAAAACACTAAAAAAAAATTAGATTGCTGGAGATATTGTAGAGTTAACTGACTTTAAAAAAAACTAAGACCTTTGACTTTGAAATGCTTATTTTTACTTTTAGAAAATTAATGTTTCCCTGACAGTAAAGTATACATACTGTATTATTCCAGTTTTATGAAGCTTAAGTACAAGCACAACAAATCAGTGATGATAGAAGTTAGTATAAGTATTTCAGGGGTGTGGGAAGAGGCTTGAAAGTCAATGCCCAAAACTTGGTGTGAGATAAACTTGCAGCGTGGTTGAAATGTTCTATATTTTGATGCAGGTGTGGTTAACCAAGTGTATAGATGTGTAAAAATATTACTGAGCTGGACTCTTAAGATCAGTTGCTCTTTATATGTACTTCACGTTACTAATGTTATTCCTCAATAAACAATACTAAAAAACAGTGATACAAAAACAGTTTAAACAAGGATGTTAAAGTTGCATTATAAAGAAGTAAAAGCATATTTTATTCATTTAATTAAATTAGTAAATTAAAGATTGCATTGTGCTTTTAACTTATTGTGAGATAATTTTCAAGACTAGTGACATAGAATTAACCCCAATCACAAAACAGGGAAACATATTAAAACAACTTTTAAAAAGTGACCACTTCACATAGTGGAGGTAGATAACTTCTCCCAAAAGTCATAGAGTGCCATAGATTGAATGCTTGTTTTGTACATAAAGAACCAGTGGGTCTACTCTTATTTATTTCACTTTAGAGCAGAAGTACCAGGATTTGAAGTGATCTGAATTGGCCCTTGAATTACACTAATCACTACCACCACCACAGCAGGAAACCTTGCCCAAAAAGGCAGAGCTGGATAAACAAAGTCACTGTTCTACTTCATGGATATTAGACATCCCCAGTCATAGTAGTGAGCTCTTCATTCAGACTCCATGGAAAGGTGACCATGGCTAATTTAGTCCCAGGTATCCTAACAACCTGAAAACCTACAGTTTCTAGATGTAGAATATTTTAGAGGAAACTGAGTACCTCAGAACACTGTTTTGTAATCTTCTTCCCTAATTCTCAAGAGGAATCATCTGCCTCCCAACTCCACCTGTTGCTAGGCCAGTGTTCTCTCCATCTTAGGTCTCCTTCAGGACCTGAAAGACTCTCTTCTATAGTACAGGTAGGAAGTAACAAGTCAGGCTAAACAGGAAAACATGCTAACTACCCCAGAGTTAACCAAGAGCATATATTTCTGAGGCCCAGTCTTCAGCTTTAATCAATAGATATTAATTAACATAGAGAACAATAACTGTCTTATTAAATCAGCAGTGATAAAAACAGGCCATAGCTGCTATTGAATGCTAATTGTCACTTGATGACTCCACACAGTTTCTGAGAGTGAGCAGGCATGTGCAAGGTATAATACAGAGTTTCTAATACATACTGTGATGTTAAATCCTCGTTATGGTGTCTTCATAATCAATTTGTCTAATTAACTCCACATCGACACAAAGAAGCCAGCCTTGCTGGCCACAGATGATGGATTAGTTATGGTAGCTTGGGCTTGATTACTGGGAGCAGTGCATTCTCTATGCTCTGGAGGGCTGATCTCCAGGGGTCAGCAAAACAACCTCTGGGGCCTGATGTGAAGCTCCCTCACATTTTACAATAAAATAAGAATGAGAAGAATAATGCTGCTTTAGTTAAAGTTTCATATTGTACCTATTAGAAGACTCTCATCTGTTGTCTGTCTTGCTAAACAACATGCTGCCCACCACAATGAGATTCTCAGTCCCTTCATGAAGGACGGAGGCAGGTTGAACGTAGCCTTCACTCTTCCCTTTCTGCTTTCCCCACTCAAATGGCCCTACAAAATGTTGGATGGTCTTCCATGACACTCTCTTTACTTTCACACTCACATAGCTTATTTCCCCATATTTCTCTTCCATCAATTTATACCTCTTCATTCCATCATGATCCTTCAGCTTCTGAAGGTCTAAGTATACTAATTTGTGCAAGTTTTCCTATTTTTACAATGTATCTCTTTTTATTCTGCTTTCTTTTCAAGTTTCTTATCTTAGATATGTAGATTATGTGTTCAAGTCTAGAAACAGTGAATTTTACTTACCTTTCTCTGTCTTGATAACTACACACAGAAATTCAGTGATGTCCATGCCTGTCCAGAGTGCTAGTGCATCAACAGTAGAAGGAAAGCTGCTGCTGATTCTGGTTTCCATATTCCACATTGCTATGGTTTGGCTAGGCCATAGAAACTCAAAATCATACAGAAAAGGTATTCCTAGAGATGGGGTCGGCATAAACTCTTATAAGAGGCAGTCTCTTTTGGCAGTGATGACATTGAAAATTAGTCATTTTAGTTACCTATTGATAGTGTCTTATTTCAAAGGAGTATAAGGAGACTGAGAAGGGGATAGCTATCTGTCTGTCTATCTATCTATCTATCTATCTATCTATCTATCTATCTATATCATGTGTTACTATCAATTAGAAGTTGGTAAGACTACACTTTATATTACAATAAAAAAGTAATGGGAGATGGATCTGAGATCTGAATATTAACATAATGTTTCTAAAAGTGTCAGAAAAATAAAGAATTTTACACATACACACGTACATAATCTTGAAAGTGGAAAATATTTTGTAATTAAGAGGAAAAACTGAAAAGCAATAAAGGAAAAGATTGATATATTGATAAATTGGTCTCATTAAACATGAAAGGTCTATACAGAAAGGATAATATAAGCAGTAGAACAGCAAGTAGTAGACTGGGAAAACGCGATTAGCAATATTTATAACATTAATATCTAGATTATATAAAGAACAGCTACATTATCACCACCAAAAAGATAAATCACCCAATAGAAAGTAGACAAAGGATAGGAATGAGCAATTACTTGAAATAAAGTAGTGAATGCAAATGTGGAAAGATGCTGAACCTTATGAGTAATCAGGGAAATACAAATTAAAACACAAAATATAAATTACCTTTCAAAAACTAATAAAAAAACAATAGTTTGTGTCAGTGAGACTCAAGGGAAAGGCAATTCTTGGACACTACTGCTGCGAATATAAATGTGTGAGTCTTTTGGAGAAGGCAGTTGTCTGTGCTATAAAAATTAGACACTTAAATGCTAACTGATTTCCAGTCCCAACCAGTGGAGGGGAAATTTGGGGAAATTTTTGGGAGGTACTCCTGATGATCCAACCCCATAAGGATTGGTGACCAGGTAAAAATGTGGAAACCATCTAAATGGCTAAATTGCCTGAAGTCTTTCCAGCCTTTCCATATCATGTCTTGCAGCTGTTGCAAAGAATGAGGTATTGCAGCACATGTCAATGACAGAAATGTGCACATCTCACTGCAGGGTGAATAACAGTGCATATGACATGCTTATAACCCACATATATGTGTATACATATTCATATATATAGCATGAAAATGGGTAGATAGGGCTCTGGTAGTTGACACAAAACAAGACACGAGTCCTCTGAGTAGGTGAATGTGAATAAGGTAGCAAGATAAAGATAGGATGCGTATGTTCTTTATATTTCTCTATTATATAAACTCATATCTTTTGAATTGTTATAATTTTTTAATGTATTTTTGAGAAGGAAAATAGGGATAGTAACATAAAGAAAAGAACAAAGTTCATGCACATGACCTGAAGGGCAATGTGATTAGTTGTGTAAGTTACAACATCTGTCTCGTGAAGCTAAATCAGCTGCAGGGAGATGCGTAATTGGTTCTCACACTCAGATCATAGCAAAGTTTCCCAAGAGTAACACAGATGACTCTGTGTTGTGTAACAGTGTATAGAACGCCATTGCTCTACATTTTCAGCCAGCTCTTCAGGGTACTGCCTTCACCTACCAAGAGGATCTCATCCCTTTTGCCTGTTTTTCTCATAACTTAGTGGCTACCATGAGTTTGTATAGGAATCAGTCAAGTCACAAGCAGTTTGATGTCCTTGTCTTGCAAGGTGCCTTGGTGAGGGGCCGTGTGATTGAGGTCAGGTGAAGAGCCCACTTTCTGGAACAGTAGCTCACTTTCTGCTGGGACTTGTCTCTCAGTCTGCTCTCAGATTCAAAGATTAGGACATAGGGATGAAGGTACCCCGGCCATAATTGCAACAAGGTTGTATTCCTGGTTATTTCTCCATAGGCAAGAACTCAGATAGCATTTGGTAAATCTAAATAATTCCATAAATATTATACTGGAACAGAAAGTTTAATGGTCACAAGAAATTAACCATGTTATGTAGTAAGATTTTTTAAAATCACTGTTTTTAATTTCTTCAGAAGAGTTGCAAAAACAGTCAGGAAATGCAGTCAGATGTTCAAATGTAGTCACATGTAGGTGTTATCGAGTTCAGAATGGATCATCGATATTGACTTATAACTGGGAAGACACTAAGCATTGTGGAAGTATCAAAGAGTCTCTGTCGCAGATCTGGATGGAGCAGAGACCCACAAGACAGTTCTCTCTGCCTGTAGAGGGTGAGGGACAAATACATCTTTTGTGCCTTCTCCATTTGTGGCAGGGAATGGGTGCAAGCACCTTGCCGAGGGTCATCCCTCTCACCTCCTAACAGTAGATACAATTGAGAACTTGTTTCGTGAGAGCAATGAGATGGATTATATGGCCTCTGGCTCTCTGAGACAATCAAGTTGTCCTTCACACTCCAAGTGGATGTAATTAACTGCACTGATAGGATGTTATGCCAATAGCAACACAGAAAACACCGGAAAATGATGAGAAAGGATGCCTAGTGAACTGTAGCAGAGGCAGAGAGGGGAGGAGTCAGCTAAGTATGTTGGGTGGCTCACCTTCTCTTGTGGATGACTTTGGCCCTTTGACTTTTTAAAGCAGACATGAATTTTTACTAGCTCCAAACGAAGAGAAAGAAAAAAGGTACATGCCCTTGAATTCCCTCTCTGAGGTACAGGTTATTTCAAGAGTAGCCATGGTCAGAAAAGGGGCTGCCCTAGAAGCTGAGAGCTTTTTATTCCAGTTTCAGGACAAAGCTGAATGAGCAGTACAGTCATAGGAGGCCCAGAGCACTGCACTGAGACTGAGAGTCTGCCTTGTACAATGAGGAGGGGGTTAGATGACCTCAGTACGTCTTTTTGCTCTAGTGGTCTCTGGCTATGCACAATAGCAATTCATAGAGAAAGACAGAAAGGGGAATGTGAAGTGAATCAAATCACTTTTGATGATATAACATTTGTCATTTTGTTTCCTGATGAACCATAATCAGAAGTGGTATTTGTAAGCAAAGTGTATCAATGTTTACTAACGGATCATAATTTTAAGTAATTATATACTAGTTAATTGATTTCCTGAATATTAAATTTAACTTTCCAGTAATTGTCCTCCATTAATGAATACGCTCTTATAAGTGTTTTTACTATAATAAGTCATTAAGATTTCTGAATAGATTCTCTCCAAATCATTGATTTTAAGTTATTTTTGCTAGTACAAATGCATAAAAATCTCATAATGTTTCCATGTATCAATTTCAATCAATGCAGTTATGACAACCTGTGATTTGTTTGTCCTACTTTAAAATAATAAAGGAAAGGATAAGAATGGAGGAGATGATGGTAATAGGTAAAATATTTTCCAAGTTGCACATAACATTTTTCAAATTGTATCTTTAGGCAATTGTAACTTCATCAATGCCTCTTCTAAAGGACTACTCTAAGGGTCAGTTAAAATTATAAATATGAAAGCATCCAATAGTCCCTGACATATATTTTGCATAGGGTGAAAAGTTACCTGTTAATTTGCCAGTTTGTTTTCAGAAGGCCCCATGGAAGATCTGTGTGGATTTTATCTTATGGGAAGGCACTGAAAAGTTTTAAGCAAAGTCATGATGCTTTAACTGATTTCTGGAGATACGTATGGAAGATGGAGTGATGCAAGCTGAGCTGAGAGTCAAACACTAAAACAATAGCCCTAGTTAGGATGTTATTGCAGATAACTGATGCAAGAGATGACAAAAGCCTAAACCTGAGAATTGTTCATGTAAGTAAAATAGAATTGTTTTGAAATCTATCACAGGGGTTGTTTTACTAGGTCTCTTTACCAGACTGGATCTACTTGTAAAGAGAGAATCCAGTCCATCTTTAGCCCAGCCACTGGTTCTGGTCATTACTGTGTAAGTATCCATTGTAAAATTCAGTAGAGTCCTTTCTTTTCTCACTTTTTCTTTTCTACGTCTCCCTTACTATTCCAAGAAATTGCTTCCTGTACTTTGGCCTTGGGAATGATGTACACAATGAAACTTACTGAAATAAATTAAAAGGAAGGAAAGAGAGAAGGCAGGAGGGAAGAGAGAAGAGGAGATTTTAGAGAAAAGTAAATATTCTGGGCAAGATTATGGTGAATGATTATTGACGTCACTGGACTTTGGATGATCCAGACATAATATTTTAATGTAAAGAATGATGGAGTAAGTCATTTTTTAAAGAAAATACCTGAAGATACTAATCCAGCCAATTCATTGTTTTGAGATATTTTTCTAATCCATTTTAGTGTTTTTCTTTCATTTTATTTATATGTAGGTGATAGACCTCCAAAGGTTTATTTAACTTGTTTTATAAAGTGTTTCATAAAAGAATACATTTTTATAATAATAACACTGATGATGGTATTAATGCTGAGATTAATTATTAATTATGCTTCTCTAATCTCATAACCCAAAGGTGGAAAGGAGCTCATTATATCCTGGTGACTTGTGCGCATTGGTTCAAATATAACAGTTTCATTATTATCCAAAACTATCTTGGTCACCTATTGAGTTCACAGCTTACTATATTACATAAATATTTTTGCCATATTTGATATTTTGCCGTCATAATTTCTAGCTTATGAAAAATAAGATCATAATTTTAATATTACATTTGAAAATCCTGTAATCTTAGCTGTTTATTTGTCTTTCCCTTTTCTGTTGAAGTCTTGGAGAGTCTTTATTTCTTCTATATGTAAAATAAATTTCATGTTATTTTATTACTTTGCATGGAATACTGAAGATCCCAAATGTTCTAATTGTCCTCAGCATTTAATACCCAAAATCTAACCGATGTGTCTCAATTAGTTTCACATTTTCAAGCTGGTTAAGTGCTACCTTCTTCATTTACTATGTCCTAAAGAGGAACGAAGGGATAACACCAGATAACCTCCAGCTTTGCACATTCTGAGTCTAAGGTCCTGGGTAAAAAGGG
Source organism: Carlito syrichta (assembly GCF_000164805.1). NCBI lineage: Eukaryota > Metazoa > Chordata > Mammalia > Primates > Tarsiidae > Carlito > Carlito syrichta. The sequence continues at coordinate 86,698 of NW_007218094.1, forward strand.
AAGACTGCCCCAACTCTTGGAATTACCTGCTGAACAAGTTTAAAATATTAAAATGCTTTATCTGTAAATAAGCAGAGATAAAACTGCAGATTTTATCATTTTTAGACACTAAATGGAGAAAGGGAAAGCATCTTGTGCAGTCTTTGAGCCACATTTATGTCCTTTGGATAACCTTGTGGTTAAAGAGTTCATGGAAAGTGAAGACAGAGAAGAGTCCTCCCATAGTGTATGTGATGCCAAGACTCATTGTATGACTGCCATGTCACTTGACTTGCTATCTTTGCTGTCAGGTGGTGCCTACTGGTATCTGTGTTTGACAATTTTTTTTTTTTTTTTTGCATGCCTGTCAATCCACCTACTCTGAGGAGAGTTACCAGTACAATTGGGAAAACACTCTTTGAGATGTCATGATGAATGTGTGAAAAGGCAGACTGTTGTGCTAAGTATGCTTTGATTAGAAGGTAATAGGTTCCAACTTCCTTCTGTCATGTCTTTTTCTGCATCATGGGATGATTATTTGTGGGACCTTTCTGGGTTTACAGAATTAGTGATTCATCTATTGGTTATCTGGCTGTCCGAGAAACTGGGGTGTATATTTGTTGCTCAAATGACTGATTAAGCTGTAGAGATGATCAAAAGTCCCTTGTAATTCCTTACCAAAGCTGACCCTGCACATTATAAACAGTGGTGGTTAAAGGGGGGAAGAAAATAGGTATTGTTTTCATGCAGACTTCTGTAAGGACTGGCAGGAGAGAATTAGGGTGAAATGTAGGCATTCTGGAGTCAGAATACATGGATTTCTGTTGCAGTTTTAATATCCAGATGTGTAATCTAGAATGTTGCTTAACATTCTTGGTTTTAATTGCCTCATCTTTTAAATTAAGGATTTGTACTATATGATTTCCACCATTCTTTTCACTCTGACATTCCAACATCCTTTTATTTCCTCCAATTTAGCTTGAGTCTTTGTCTATTTTCCATTCTCTAGCTCTTTTTGGGCAGCTACAATAGTCCTGAGAGTTTGTATGAAGATACTGGATGATATAATATATTGTGGAAACAGCAGTTGAATTGCCAATGTAGACTTGGGTTCTCCATTAAGCTCCATAACCTTGAAAATGAGCTTTATCTTCTCTGTCTGTGCATACACTTATATTTGAACTCATAATGAAAATAATGCCCAATTCCTTTCCATAGAAATACTTATAAAAAGAAGCCATGTGATGAGGAGATAATTTCTTCACTCACATATTAGGAGGTGCTCCCCTATAGACAAGCTTGAGGAGAGTGATAGAAGAATTCTGATTAAAAGAAAAAAAGTGACATCATCCTCATTACAACAGGGATGTGGTTCAAGGATATGCATCATTTGCACCCTCCCAATGTGGAGATTTTGGAATTTCCAAGTTTTATTCTGTAATAGCCCTGCATTCAACTCTGCCTCTGGCGGTATGAAATTCTGAGACTCTCGGCCGTGTAATTAACTTCACATCTGAAAAGCCACTGCTCTGTGGAGCTGCCTGTCTCTGCCATTGCTTCAGGCTGCTCTGGGGCCAAGCCTGCCCCCATGGGGGGATAATGGCCGGGGAATCTGTGCCAAGGGCCCCATGTCCCCACTTGTACCATTGCCAGTCCCAATGCCTAGAGACTCCATTCAGGAATGTGGCTGAGATTTACCTTTGTCCTGTGGTTGCTTTAATTGCAGTGAAAAGAGCTTATTGAAAGCAACGCTCAGAGGAGGTGCACCTTCTGTACCAGGATTTCACATGCAGGAATGGTTTCTATTTTCAGTACCTACTCTCTCGATGGAAATCTCTTTCTCCTCTGCTCACTCCCTGTCTGCTGAATAAAAATTCTCCACACAGTGATGGTTAAAAACATCAATTAACTCTAAAACAATTATTATTTTTTGAAATGCTATTTTATAAATGTAATAACACGACACAATAATCCAGGGTTATTTAACAGAGCATTTACCCTGAAAACAGTCATTACTCTTTAAATGCAGGAGACTCTAGAAGCCTCTTAACATTAAATGGCAAGTGAGGCAGAAGCAATATTGTCAGAAATGCCACATCCGCTGCATATATTAGCAAGAGGAGGGCGGTGACTGCCCTGCCCACTGGCTGCCATTTTCTTGGCATTTCTTGGACCCCAAAGCTTTCTGTTCAGAGTGACATCGGCCGACACTGACAGGACAGACTGGCAGTTGAAAGAAATGCCCTGTGAAGCATTTCCTCTTGTGTTGTCAGCCTCTTGCTCTCCACAAGGGATTGAAGTCTGACTGGGTGGCCAGTTGGGAGGTGCTTATTGCAGGTTCTTTTTAACAAAACACAGATGGTAATGCTAAAAGGGCTAGTGTTCTTATGTGGCCTCAAATCTCCTGTTGGGTCGTGGTATGCTGCCTTCTTCCAGCACTGTCTGACATGCAGGATACATCCCTGGCCTCACACATTTCTCTCATAAGACTCCATCTCAAAAAAAAAAAAAAGAAAAGAAATGCCTGCTAAATGATCTCTTCAATGGGTTAGCTAAACCCGAATGCCACTTCTATTTTTGGACCTAAAGAACACACATGAGTGTTTTGACCTACATGAAATTTCTATTACACTTAACCCTTGAGATCTGGGGTTCCATCTGGAATGATTAACATACCATTAGGCTGTTATTTTGTTAAAGGGTAGATATGTGAGATGTGGAAAAATGTCCCCTTTAGTGTAGACCCCCTGCATGTTCACACACTGTAGCCAAAGGGGACAAAGATTGCAGCTGAAGTTGCTTCTCATCTGCCACTCTGCTCTGTGTGACTGGCAGGCATTCTACATGGGCATTTCTGCCTCTGAGACATTCTTGCCCTTCTGAAGAAGAGCGATAGAGCAGTGACTTACACTGGGGTTGGTAGGACTTGGGAACTCTTGTGGTTGAGAGTGCCTCTGGTGTGGCGTCTTCAAACTGGCTCGCACAGTGGACCGCAAGCATCAGTACTTTACATTTTAAGGCTGATCATTCTTAGCTGTGATCCCCCAAATCCAATGACTAGCGAACTCAAGTTGATTCAGGTCTAAAAGACTCTTTATCATCACTTATTAATATGAAGCGCAAAGTCAAATGCAATTTTATTGTGTGTTCAGAAAAATTAGTTATGTCTTTTGAACCAAATAGCACCTTGTCTTAGTGTTTACAGTAATCAAGACCAACTGGCTTGTGAGAATTGGTGAACTGTGGTCAAATCAGGGTCGGTGACCACACTGTTGTCTGAGTCTCCTGGACTCTGTAGGCCATGTCACCTGAATGGCACAAGGAAGCTCTTATGAAAGAATCTGGGAGGCTAATGAGAAAACCCTAGGAAAGGGCTTAGAAGCATATAGCATGAACAAAATTTGGAATTTTTGTGTACTAAGTTTTTTTTAATGATATGTACAGAGGAACCCAGATAAATTGAGTGACTTGTCCTAAGTTAAACAGCTCATTAGTGGTAAAGAAAACCCAAATGTGGGGTTTTTTATTCCATGTGCTTTGTGTGTGTGGGAGTGTGACCTCTTGTTTCTTTGGGAAGGCGACTAATGTCATTCATTTTTGTTTTTATGATATCATTTGTCAACCTTTTGTCAATCTTCTTATTACTAGGCAGGCTATATGTGATGGACAGGAATTTATTCTCTTTCTGAAAGTCCTCCTGCTTTTACTCCCATGGTTGTTTTGTCTCTTAGAGGTACACACTATTCACGGTGATGCAGCCCTCGGTTTTTTTTGTTTTTTTTTTTTGGAGATCCCTTACTACAAATGATTTCAGCAACAAAGCTACACAATAACTCTTGAGAGCACAATATTTTGGAGCTTGTTTATTCAATTTTTTTCACTGACTCATGCCACTCTCATGGGTCAGCAGATGTGCTAGGTGTGAGACAACTAAGGCAAATTAAACAAGGCCTTCTCATGCACAGGCATCACAGTTTAATGGAAAGGCAGTCAGATAAGCTATTAACTGGACCACAGAATACTGGTGTACAACATAGAGCAATGTGAAAAAAAACACTCAGAGCATAGGTGAGCAGGTGGCTTGTTCTACCAGACCTGAAGAGTGGTCAAGGGAAGAGGTCACTTGGAGAAGTCATATTGATGAAGTCACATTTACAAAAAGTTAAATTTCTTGAAGCAAATAACAAATGAGGGAGGAAGAGCATCCCAGGAAAAGGTAACAGCATAAGGAAATACATACATAAGGAAAGACCAGCTGGATGGGAAATAGCTTGCACTGTTAGAGGGAGTGGTAGGAGAATAGACTAAAAAAATACGTTGGAATCGTATTGCAGAAAGAGCTGTGTCCCTCTGTTGGAAGTCAGTGACATGAATAAAAGACAGTGTTTGAAATAAAAATGGGTGGCATTTCATGAGATATATTAGAGCAGTATAAATTATAAGCAGGAAAATCTAGCTAGTAGACAACTATTGTAGTATTCTGGGCAGTTTTTAATGGTTAGAATAGTAGATGATTGTTGGTTTCAGCAGACATATTTGACCTGTCTGAAACAGAGCTGTTGATCTTGTTATTGCTTAAATAAATGTGAATATCTTTTCCATCTGCATTAATTACATTTTGCTTCAATCCCCACTACTCTCTATTACATGACACCCAACCATTCTCACTTTGGCTGCCATATAGGCGCTTGGGTCTCAACCAAGGAGACATTAGCAGGAATGCAGAAGAAAACAGTCTTTACCAGCCAAAAGACATTTATGGAATAGGAAGCACACCCCTTTCTGGAAATATCTAAGCCCATTTTTAGCCTTCTCCCGAGTTTTTCCAAGCCCTATATAGCAAGGGCACTGCCCTCTTTTTCGTTCCTGTCAACTCAGTGACCTTTTTAGTGGTATTAGGAGAATAGTATAGTACTTGCTCTTCAAAGGTATGGATTAACTAGCTGCTTCCTGTGAAGCAATTTCAAATGGTAAATGACCCTAATGGAATAATATTCCTTTCCTCTATTAATGTGTTGCCTTGAAAACATAGAATTAATATCACCTAAAAAGATTTGACTTTCCCAGCACAGAGACCCCCCAGAAAGCCATGCATTGTGGCAGGCTTTTGTAAAAAGCACTTTAGGGGCTGTACTTGGGGGAACAAGGGGCCCTTAGGGCTGCCTGTTCACAGAGCCCTGGAGATGAAACAAAATAGCTTTATTTAAAGATTTATTTAAGATGTTTTAAAAATTGAGTAGAACATACATTTTTAATACTGATTGATATTATTGTAAAGCATTCTAATGAGAATCTTCCCCACAGGCCCTTGCCTGCTACACAGACAGAATATTCCTTTGCATTCTTACCATGAGTCATGTTTTAGCCATGGATTAATGCACTGATAAAAGGTGCCCCTGTTCTGGTAGGGGCAGAGGGAAAGAGAATGTAGAGAGGCAGCAGAGAGAAGAAAGAAGAGAACTGTGCTGTATAAAAGTCATGTTTTAGACTGCATTTCAAAAAAACCCTTCCAAAATAAAGAGGCTTCATGCTCACATTCTGAAACATTTCTTGTAGTTTAGAAAATGTGTGCATTTGAGACGTGGTTGAAAGCTATGAATGTTAAGACTCGCATCATTAATTAAATTATAATTCCCATTTATTGAGCATTGGCTAGATATCAGGCAATGACTTCTGTTTTTGCATGTATTCGTTCATTTAATTCTCAAAACAAGAGTGATATTATTCCCATTATCTAGTTAAAGATAATGAGGCTTAGAAACAATTGATAACTTATCTAAGCTTATATTGCAAGAAAGTGTTGGAGCTAGGATTTATAAAAGGGCAGTTTGACCCAAAGGCCCACGTTTTTCTTTTATTGTGACTAAATTATCCTGCTTCTATTGAGTTTTCCTAAAGTGAAATCAGTCTTCTAACTTTGCATCATGAAGTATGTTCCACTGTTGGTCAGTCTTGCATCTCTGGCAATTATTGACACAGCACGATGTTTAAATTTGGGCTCTGGAGTCAGAACTGCCTTCCAGTCTTAGCTCTACCCCTCAGTCTCTGTGAGACACTGGGCAGATTATATAATGTCTCTGAGTTTCAGTAATTATAAAATAGATATGGAATTATCAGCACCTTCATAGTAGTGTTGTTTAAACTAAGGAAGATGTTCCACTTGGACTCACACTGTGCTTAGCACAAGCAAAATAAATACATGCCCAAGAAGCAACCGAAGTTCTTAAGAGATCCTGGCTTTATTGAGCACATGCACTGTGTTTCTGAATGCACTGGAAATCTCTCTCAAGTGTCAAAAAAAATTGTGTCTTTTTGTTGAACATTTGGGCACACCCAGGCTAGGTTTAGGTCCAGAGAAAAACCTCAATCTGAACAAATTCTCCATCTCTAAAGGGGTTTCATTAGGCAGGTTTTCCACACACGACTCTAATTACCACCACTCAGACTGCCCAGGGGAACAGGCTGCTAACTAGGTCAGGATCTGAGGAGCCTGGCCAGCAGCCTCCTGGGTGTCTCCTTCTTCTAAGTGCACGGCCATCTGCAAGCTTTTGCAGTATTTCTTGCACTTGAATTTATAGACCCATTAGCCTGGAATCTAAACAAAACACCTAGTCTTAATAGCTTAGTCAGTAGGTGGTTCACCAACAATTTCAAAAACTAGAAGCAATCGTAAGTTCCCAGAGGAGTAGCAGTTGTTGTTTAGAAATAATTCTTCAAATTGCATTTATTTCACAGCAGTCTGAGGTCACAAATTCAAGAGCAATGAGAACTCTATTCAATTAGACAACTCGATCAAAATAGATCTGTCAAAATGACATTCCATCTAAAGAATCAATTGAGATGGAGAAATAATTTAGCTGCTGCTGTTGATATTTAGATTTTTTATTATTATTTTACAATTTGCTGAAGTGATAAAGCTAGGTATGGATGAGTGCTGGGCAGTGCCTGGCATCTGTCATTCGATTAGTTAGAAATGCGTCCTCCTCTGTATGTTGTTTGTACAATATTAATGGCCAAATAGGTGAAAATTGTTTTCTGAATGAGTAAATAGGCAACTGGTGAGCTCAAAAGAGGGCATCCAAAGAGTGAACCCATTTCTTCTTCCTTCTCCTATCTCCCACATTTTAGGACCGGTCTGCATTTGACAGCGCGGCACAAACTTTCAAGATTCACCAGGAAATGCTGGCCCCTGATCTAGTCACCTAGGATTATATATTAATAATAAAGTGTTATAAGGTAATATACTTTCTTGAAGGCACATAACCCATATCTGATTTTGAATCGAGGGTACCATCCATCAAAGACAAATCTTTGAACTACAATTTAACACCAATTTCATCAAATATTACCAATGAAAACTATGCACACATGCACACGCAGACACACATTTGGAATGGCAGTGAAGGGAAAGGTTAGGGAGGAGCATCCCAAAGATGTTTCCTGTTTTACTGTCATAGTATTCCATTATTTTAACTTTGGCTGAGAGGTTGGTAATGGACTGACCTCAAAGTCTCAGTTTATCCCTTATTTCCTCTCTTATTTTCCTAAAGTTCTTAAAGCTGAAAGAGCAGAGCTTATGCAGTTTGAGAGAACTGTGAATCAGAGAAGCTAGGGACTTTTCCAAGGGCACCAGCATGCTGTAGATTGCAGGTCAAACCAATGACCTAGGTCTGATTCCTAGCCTTTTCCTCTTTTTACCATTGACACTGCCTTTTAGAAGGCTTGTGACACTTGTCAGTAATGTCAGGCTTCTCAGGAAATTTGATTAATAAGAGGAAAATGATAACTACTCCATGTAGTTACAGAGCTCAGTCTGGTCTAGTTTATGGCATTAATATTATCTAGTAGCTTCCTATTCTCTGGTCATATATGGGAAAACTTTGACCATAGTAATCTTCTCTTTGTAGTCTGTGGGGGCAGAGGGAATGCTTCCTGTCTGCTTTCTTTTGAAGTGATGTACAATAGACAGATTAATAGGGGAAAAAGCCATAAAAATATATTAACAGGTTGTAGACACAGGAGTCCCATAAATATGAGACTAAATGAAGGGCCACATGGTTGAGGCTTAAGTAACCTCTTCAGAGAGGAGAGGGAAATGGGGGCATATAGGCAATTGGTGGAGAGGGTACAAAATTATTTTCAGGGAGAAAGAAGGAGTCTGTATGAATAAACAATGGCCTGGTATAAAGCTCCTCTGAGTTCTGGGGGAGGTGGCAGGAAGCTGAGGGGCAGAACTTTATGGCAAACAAAGTGTGTCTACTATTCAGATAAGTTCTCCCAGGTAATTTCTGGGAACTGCCCCCATGTGATTAGATGAAAAAGTTCATCTGCGCATGGTAATAACTTTTTGTCTCTCCTCTTCTCCAGTGGTTAATCTTTCCTGGTTATTTGAGGAGGTTCCTAGGGAAGGAGTCTTAAGATGATTGCATATTTTTTGGACAGAAGTTTCCTTAGTTGTGCTGAGGAGGAGAACAGGCCAGGAAGTCCTTGATTCAGAGGCAGCTTCTTAGGCCTTCCTATTTTAGTTCAAAGTGCTCAACATGCTAAAACGCCACACTACTTGAGCATTGTTTTCTGAGCTCAACAAGTCCAATAAAATGTTATTTCTTTCTGAATTCCTTCTTTTTTCCCCCCAGTCCCAGGTCCGAGCCTCTGCACGGTTTTCTGGTCTCTTTTGGGGCAATGTACAGTGCAAGCAGCTTAGCAGCAGAGTCACAGAAATCACACCAGTGCACACCTACCATGTGACACACACAATGCTGAGCATCACATTGGGTATTTTACAGAAGTTTTCAAGAAGAAGTTATTTTTAATGTTTGCACCCTGATTGAGCTACTAAATAACTCATCCCTGACTAATTGAATCCCATCCCATAGTGATGACATCTTTTGGAAAAGTGAGAAAGTGCCTTCCACTCATTCAGTCTCAGATTGTGATGAAAAATGTTGAACTCTGATCTCTTAGGAAGGTCAAAAAAGCACCAATCAGCTAAAATCCCTAGGTACTAGGCCCAGAGCTTTAACTTATTGAACATTTCCTCTGATATGGCCTGCCAGTTGATGACTTTCAATAAAAAATTAATGTTTAAAATATCTTCATTTGCATAAGTCAGACATAAATTTACCTTAGACTGGAATAAAAAGGGATTACTAAAGCCCATGAAACAAACACAAGTGAGGGGGGATGTTACTTATCCCATTGGTGGTTCTTTTTCCAAAAGGATTCAATAGAGAATTCCTTTAAATACCAAGATTTTCTGGCAAATTCCAAGTACATTCAGTTTACATATATTTTTCAGGAACACATCTGTTATGTGTAAATCAAGATGCACTTGAGTAATCTACTTGCAGTCCTGAAAAGTGTCATTTCTTTTTTCTTATGTGTATATTTATCTTTTCTCTTTCACTGCTCCTGATGATTTTTCTGCTGTCACAAAGAAATAGAAAGGCAAGGTCAAAAGCCGAGAATACAGTGTCCATCACTGAGAAACACTCAATTATTTAATGTAAAAAGTTACTGTGTTGCTCATTGGTGATTTATTTTGGTTCTAATTATTTAACTGATGTCTGTTTAGCTTCCCCTGAATGTCAAGCACTGTGCTGCCCATGAATATATAATAAGAAGCAAAAAATTGGAGATAGACTTTATTTTTATTTTATTTTATTTTTTGAGTACAATGGCACCAGTGGATTGAATGGAGAGCTATCTGGAACTACCTGTTACCAGGGGAGAGGGATTTGAGAGGAAAATCTGAACTAGTTAGAAATGCCAAGACAGGCTTCCCTGATGTAGAGCTGAAGGAGTTAGAGTTAATTTCGTTAGGAAAGATTTTATCCAGAAGAAAGAGAATGTGCAAAGGCCCTAGGGCAGACAGGAGAAGAGCAAGTCAATGTAGCTGGAGGTTGGAGAACATGGAGACAGTGCCAAGGCTACAAGGAAACATTCAAGAGCTTCATTGTTCTTAAGCCAACTGAAATATGAGTAGGGGTGATGTGAGGAGAGAATGATGACAGGAACAATTATTTGTTTGCTGGTTTAAAGATAACTTTGGCTGCAATGTGGATAAATGAATATTGGGGACCTGAATAGACCCCTTTGAGTTATAATGCAATCGTTTTGAGGAGAGATAATGACAACTTGGGTTAGAGTGATAGGTAGAAATAGAGGAAAATACACAGATTGGAAAGACCACTTGGAATGAACAATCAGTGATACTTGGTGAAAGACTGGATATCAGAGAGGAAGAAAAGAGAAATGTCAAGGATAACACCCAGTTTCTCTACTGGCCTAATTGAATGACTAGTGCACATTCATTGAAATCAAAAGTACAGAAATAGGACCCAGTTGGCAGAGTCTATCATAAGCTCATTATGAGCTTGCTTTCGACATGGCTACTTTTAATCGTCTTGCAGTTAAGAGTTGTCAAAGAGAATGTAAGGTCTATATTAGTCAGGGTTCTCCAGACAGAATCTGTGAGAAAGCATTTATTAGGGGAATTGACTCATGTGATTATGGAGGCAGAGCAATCCCATGACAGGCATGCTGGGTACCCTATAATGCTGGCAGCATGGCTCAGTCCAACTTCAAAGGCCTAAGATCCTGGAATAGGAGATGGTATAAGTCCTAAATTCCAAACGCCAGAGAGCCTGCAGTTCTGCTGCCCAAGAGCAGGAGGAGAAGAATATTGTATCACAGCCCAAGAAGAGAGACCAATTTGCCTTTTCTCTGTTTTTGTTTTACTCCCAGATGATTGGATGGTGCCCGCTCACGTTGAGGGTGGATCTTCCACACTTAGTGGGCTCAGACTCGCATGCCAATCTCCTCTGGAAACACCCTCACAGACACACTCAGAAATAATACTTCACCAATTCTCTAGGTACTCCTTAATCCAGTCAAGTTGACATATAAAATAATCGTCACAGGTTCACATCTTGTCAACTTGGCACCTATATACATCCTCTTATACTATACTTATCGTTATCAAAATAAAGATAACAACAAGAGAATAGTTCTACCTAAAATGGCAAAACTATTCTGCATACAACTGAAAATGCACGAATCTCTTACTCTGAAGAGGAAATAAAGTCTTTGGTTGATGTTTACTCTTCTCCTGCTATCCCATAACTTAAATAATATGATGTAAAATTAACAATACTTAAATACTGATATAAAGTCAACAACTCTAAGTTACCTAAGAGAGGAGCAAAACCAAAGATATTTACTTAATATATGTATAATAAATGTAATACATACACACAAACATATTCTTAACAAAATAGGAAGAAAACATTCATGAAAATTGCAGTCCATGTTTTTGTAACTGGTCATGAGACCATAGCTAGTATTTATAACTACCTTCTCCTGCCCATCCTGTATTCCTTTTCCTTCAGCAAGAAGCTCAGCTAGGCATTGTTCTTCACTTGGTGAGACTGACCCAAACCTTCATTACTGAACAATCTGGGCCATTCATAGCCCTACCAGGATTAGGTTGTTTTAGTTTCCCATTCACTTTAATCACAGGGCATGGTAATACTAAGAGACACCCAAGACAGCTGTCCCCAGCTTATTTGGCATCGGAGATCGTTTTCATGGAAGGTAATTTTTCCATGGAAGGGGACTGGGGGGGGGGACATCAGACATTAGATTCTCATATGGAGCAGGCAACCTAAATCTTTTGCATATGCAGTTCACAATACGGTTCATGTTCCTATGAGAATTGAATGCCACCACTGACCTGATAGAAGATGGAACTCACTTCAACTGTCGCTCACCTCCTACTGTGTGCCCTACTTCTTAATTGGTTACAGACTGGTACCAGTCTGTGGCCCAGGGGTTGGGAACCCCTACCTTAAGAGTCTCCTGAATTTCAGACAACACTCCCATACTGCTATTATAGTAATTTTCCCTTGGTAGTCTGGATCAGTCATGCAACTAATGCCATAACTCCCTTCGTAGCCAGTTTTCTAAGAGACATGAGAACCCCCAAGTGGCCAGGTGGCAGTTTTAGCTTCCAGTTCAAAGGAATTATTGTTGTGTCTCCTGATGGAAACATCTTCCCTCTGGAGTGAAGATCTCTAGGCATGTAGAGTATAAAGTCACAGGAAAAAGAAGCAAAAACTTTGCTAGTAGGATCACTAGAGGTAATGGTGAGTGGTGACACTCCCATTTCCATTTCTACCATGTGATTCCTATACCATCCTGGCTATGGGAGAAATAACACTACATATGACTCAGAGTGTGTACAGCCTTCTGGAGTACCTTACCCCAGTCCTGAAAGGTTACCTGATACTATAACTGTGACTTCAAAAGGCCACTTTACTATTCCACTGAGCCAGTGGCTTCAGGATGGTGGGGAACATGGTAAGACCAGTGAATTCCATGAGCATGAGTCCATTGCCTCACTTCTTTGGCTGTGAAGTGAGTTTCTTGGTCAGAAGTAATGCTGTGTGAAATATGATGATGGTGGTTAAGGCATTCTGTGAGTCCACAGATGGTAGTTTTGGCAGAAGCATTGCATGCAGGGAAGGCAAATCTATATCCAGGGGAAGTGACTAATCCAGTAAGGACAAAATTCTGCCTCTTCCATGATGGGAGCAGTCCAGTATAATCAACCTGTCACCAGGTAGCTGGCTGATTACTCTGGAAAATGATGCCATATCAGGAGTTTAGTGTTCATCTCTGCTGCTGGCAGATTGGTCACTCAGCGGTAGTTGCAACCAGGTCGGCCTTGGTGATTGGAAGTACATGTTGCTTGGCCCATGCATAACCTCCATCCCTGTCACTACAGCCACTTTGTTCATGAACCTGTTGGGCAATGACAAGGGTGGCTGAGGAAAGAGGCTGACTGGTATCCATAAAACAGGTCATACTACCCTCCTCATTATTAAAGTCCTCCTCTGCTAAGGTCACTCTTTGGTGAGAATTCATCTGGGACACAAATATTTTCATACTCTCTGCCTATTCAGAGAGGTCTATCCACATACCTCTTCTCCAAATTTTTTTGCTTCCAATATTTTAGTCATGTTTCTTTCAAGTCCCTGACCATCTGGCCAAACCATTGGCTGCAGCTCATGAATCAGTACATAATTGCACATCTGGCCATTTCTCCTTCAAAGCAAAGAGCGCAACCAGGCACACTGTTCTAAGTTATTCTCATTGAGAAGACTTCCCTTCTCCACTGTCCTTCATAGATGTCCCAGAAAGAGGTCATAGGGCTGTAGCTGTCTGCTTCTGGGTGATGTCTGCATATTGTGCTGAACCATTTGTACAGCAGGCCCTGAGTCTTCCCTTTCTCTGTCAGCTGATCATAGAGAGCTCTTCATGAGGCCATAGATGCAGTCTTGGAGAAGAAGGCACTGAAACAGGAGTAGACACCACAGACATTTGACCCACTTCTTCATGTAACTTATGCCTTCAGGGCCTGCTCAGGCCCATCATTCAATGGTGGAGTGCTGCCATGCATGCTCAACTTTATGGTTGGTGAGCTAGATAACATCCTTTTATAATGGGTATCTCAGGTCATATGGCCCATGGTCAAGTGTTCAGTTTCTACTAAGGCCCAGAGCAGGCACAGTACTGTCTCTCAAAAGGAGAGTAGTTATCTAGAGATGATGACAGGGTCTTGCTCCAAAATCCTAAGGACCTCTACTGTGATTTACATGGCATCCCTAGCTACCATTGATATATTAAGTACTATTGAATCTTCTGGATCATATGACCCAAGTGGCAGAGCAGCTTGCATGGCAGCCTGGACCTGTTGCAGAGCTTTCTCTTGCTCTGGGTCCACTCAAAACTAGCAGTTTTTTGAGGCAAGAGTAACACACCCAAATGAAGAATGTATTGCCTTCAAAATTCCAGCAGTTTCCCTAGATAGTGTGACTTTTTCTTGATTGTAGGAGGGGCCAGCTGCAACTACTTATTTTTCACCTTGTAATGGATATCTTAACATGTCCCACACCACTGAATCCCTAGAAATTTTACCAAGGTAAAAATAAAAAAACAAAACTGTGAATTTTAACCAGATCTGTTTCCTACCCTTGGACATACTAATGTCTTATAAGTCCAGAGTAGCTGCTATGACATGCTCACAAGGTCCAATCAGCATAATGTTATTAATGGACCAGTGTGATATCTTGTGGAAAGGAAAGGCAATCAAAATCCCTGCAAATAGGGCTTGAGAGTTGATATACCCCTGAGGTGGAGCAGTATTGCTGGCCTTGCCAGCTAAAACCCAGCTGCTTCTCGTGGGCCTTATAGATAGGGATGGAGAAAAAAACATTTGCCAGATCAATGACTGCATACCAGATACCATTTTAATATCTACATTCAACCTGCCTTTGGTGGATGGTTTAGTGCTGCCACTTGGCCCCTGCTGCCTTGGGATCCAGTTGCTCCCATTGCACTTAAGTGTTTCAGTTGAGTGACAGCAGTTCCCATTGTAAGGTCTAGTCTACGGAGAAGAGCTTATCAGGGATTGCTCACATAAATCTATTTCTAAAAGTATTGGTGAAAGGTGTGTCTTCTGGTCCCTCCCAGTGCAGACAGGTAGGTTTTAAGTGACAAATCTAATCTAGCATTCCAGTCTTCCTAAGCCTTTGAATCCCTTCCTCCATGTTAACCCAAGAGAGATCAGACATCTCCAGCTCATTCATAGCGGTTTCAGTCAGCCAATGAAACAAGCAATTAGTGTCTTTTCTCACTTCCTGATCTGCCACATTAAATGAAGAATCTCTACTTCTTAGCGGGTTCCTACAAATAAATTCAGCCTGATCCAACTTTATGTTCCTTCCACTGTTATTCCATGCCCTGAATATGCATTTCCACACATGTTCCCCAGGTTTTTGCTTATATAAATTAGAAAACTCAAATAGTCATTTTGGAGTATAGTGCACTTCCTTATTGGTACCTCACCTTTAGGGACCTGCTGAGACTTGATTCCAATTATAGGTTTAGAGGCAAAGAAGTGTAGTAGAGGTAGGTCCTAAGGAAAATCAGCATCCCTCTGACAGACGTAGAAAAACCTATACTAGATGGGTAGGAATGCTGCTGCCTGGGAGTTGGGGGTGCAGAGCCTACTTCTGTTGGGAAACAAGACTCATCAGAATTTAGAAGTCCGATGTTTTCAACCTCATGACAATACACCCACACATCCCCATTCTCACAGGATCCTGCTTATTCCCCAATTAATGCCCTCACTTCAAAAGTAGACACTCTATAAGGCCAACTTTTTTTGTAATTCAGCCAATCACATAATGAATGCTTGTGTTTTATTTTCAGCAATTTCAGTCCTGTGGTTACAGGAGGGAAGATTCTGACTTCTGACTCAGGGCACACTTAGAGGTGCTTAGGCTAGTTATGTGGAGCTGGAGCCAGAAAACTGAATCCTTGGGCTCATTCTTTTCTTTCATCCCTTTGTCCAGTGACATCAGGAGTAACCAACCAAAGTTATTATATTCCTTGGTTTTCTGTAAATGTCCAAAAGTATTGTATATAGAAGTCACCAAGTTCATTGCTTCTTATTAGTGGTGAGTTAAGAGCACCAAATTTGGCCTGGCATGGTGGCTCATGCCTGTAATTCCAGCATTTTGGGGAGGTGGAGGCGAGAAGGTAGTCTGAACCCAGGGATTTGAGACCAGCCTGGGCAAATTGGCAAGATCTCGTCTCTACAATACATCAAAAAATTAGTCAGGTGTGGTGGTGCCCACCTGTAGTTCTGGCTACTTGGAAGGTAAAGGCAGAAGAATAATCTGAGCCTAGCAGGTCAGGGCTACAGTGGCCACAAATGTGCCACTCTACTCCAGCTTGAATGACAGAGCGAGAATCCAACTCAAAACCAAAAAAAAAGATAGTACTAAATGCATTTATTTTGTGTAGCACTATAAACAGTTCCCACCAGAGAGATCAGTGTCCTCTATACCGTTACAAGTAGAATCCATAGCATTTTTAGGTCTAATAAAATCAGATAGCCAATTCCAGAAACCCCAAACCACTCATCCTTAAAATTCTGTTCCTCTAGAAATACTTCTGTTACCAAAATCTGTATTAGTCAGGGCTCTGTCTATTCTGTCTCCAGAAACAATGAGAAGGGATTTATTAGGGGAATTGTCTCATGTGATTATGAAGGTCATGACAGGCCATCTGCAAGCTGGAGAACCAGGCAGGCCCATAGCTTGACTCAGTCCAAGTTTGAGGACGTAAGAACCTATAGGATTTGGTGGGGGAGGGGATGGGGAGTGTTGCTTGTGAATGTCTTAGGGATGGAAAGCCTGGAGTTCTGCTGCCCAAGAGCAGAAGAGTACATTCTAGCTCCAGGAGAGAACCAATTTTCCTTTCCTTCTTTTGTTCTGTCTGGGTCCCTAGCCTATTGGACAGAACCTACCCACACTGAAGGCAGATGGTCCCCACTTCGTCCATGCAAATTCACATGCAGTATCCTCTGGAAACATATCATAGACAAGCCAAAAACAATGATTTATTGGTTTTCTAGGTATTCCACAATCCAGCCAAGTTGATACCTAAAATTAACCATCATTTCCTGGAGTGGTGACTCAAGCCTGTGGTCCCAGCATTTTGGGAGGCTGAGGCAAGAGGATTGCCTGAGCCCGTGGGTTCAAGACCAGCCTGGGCAACATGGTTTGACTTCATCAAAAAAAAAAAAATTAGCCAGGCATGGTAGTGTATGCCTGTAGTTCTAGCTACTTGGAAGGCTGAGGCAGAAGATCCCCGAAGCCCAGCAGGTCGACGCTGGGGTGGCCGTGAGCGTGCCACTGCACTCCAGCCTGGGTGACAGAGTGAGATTCCAACTAAAAATAATTAACCATCACAAAGTCTGTTGCTCAGAAGAGAGTGGTAGGCTCTTAAGTGGTATGGGACACTGAAGCCACAAGCATGGTTTAGCTCCATGGAAGATAAAGAAGAAATTAAGATGAGAGTGTTTGGACAGAGTCTTGGAGATCTCCATATTTAATGGCTTCAGCTTGGATAATGAAGAAGAATGATCAGCCAGAAAGTTAGCAGGAAAGCAAGACTCTTTTTTAAATTTGAGAACCCCAAGAAATACTGTGTCATAAAGAAGGAAATTATTCAAAGAACCAAATTCATGCTGGTAAGCCAAGTATAAGGACTGATGAAAGAACTAGTAGATTTAATAACAAGAAAATTGGTGACACTAATCAAAAGCCTTTCAATCAAGGATGATACGAGACTTAAATGGGTAGACTGAGGGGAATTTGTACGAGAAGTCTGATTGTTTAGAGGAGACAAGAACAGAAGTATGGCTGAAGTAGCAAGAGTAGTGGAGTAAATTGTGGTGTGTGTGTGTGTGTGTGTGTGTGTGAGAGAGAGAGAGAAAGAGAGAGAGAGAGAGAGAGAGAGAGAGAGAGAGAGAGATGTAAAGACAAACCTTTAGCTTTTAGGAGTTACAATTTATGTAGACAGCCAGACAAAGAAACAAGTACCGCACTACTTTGATAAAAGGTAGTATGTAAAGACAACATCTATCCCCACTTTGAGTATACAATGCCAGGAGGTGAGAGGTACAGCCCACCATCTTTGGAAACTGTAGTTTAATATGAAATTCTTTTTTATTTTTGACTGAGACCTCAAAGCAATGGGAGGTAACTACTTCCATATTGCAAAGTGAGGTGCCAGACCATGGCAGTACTTGCAAAGGAGTTTACTAAAACTGCTTTTGCAATCTTGCTAACTGCTCACCTCTAGACTTCAAAAAAGGCTGACAAAGAGTTGGAAATTAGAGAGCTGTGCTGTGGTTTCTTTCTTAGAGAGCTCCTGATGGTCTGTGAGTTGCATGTGTCTCAAGGGAGATGTTATGGAGGGTA